>NC_045794.1:13686733-13729233 GCF_009873245.2 Balaenoptera musculus | reverse complement strand
GCCTTTTACAGGGAGAAGAAAGCTAACTCCATACTATTTTCTTATGAGCCTTTAAGAAAGGGAAGGGATAAACATAAGTTATCAATGTTGTACCATTATTCTTTATAAAGAGAAGCATAATTTAGCCTGAATATTCACGGGGTGGGAGCGGTGCATTGATTCTTTTTAAAACTAGAACTAGATTAAAACTGATGGTGCTGAGAAGAAAAAAAAGTTTTGTGGAGTTCAACAATTGAGTCTTTCTTGGCCCTTAAAACATTTCAGCCAGTGTCATTCAAATCTGGACTATTTTTAAGCTTGACCTTTGACAGGGCTTTTAAAAATCTGGTGGCAATGCTATGATAGTTGCCAAAAAGAGGACGACTTTGAAGTTTGAAAACTTAGAAAAATAATAAGATATTTTAAAGCTGCCAGTGGCCTTTACAGATGCAAAGTAAAGTTAAGAGAAGAGGAGCTTAGGGGAGAAGGGGACCTTTCTGAAGGCTAAAAAGGAAAAAGAAATCTGTCAAGGCCTCTAAAACAAGCCTATGAAGACTGAGCAGTAATGGTGGAGACACTCAACGACTCTTGGACCAAGTTAGGCTTAAAAACATGTTTCTAGGTGCTCTTGGGTTGTTTTCCATTCTAGTCTGTGAATTTTAAATTGCGAGGAATTCAAGTAATTGCAGGAAGTGTTCAGCGAGGATGGGAGGGATGTTCAGTATCAGTTAATGGGGCACAAGTTCACAGTTTGGTTCTTGGGCCAGAGGAGGAAGGGGAGTGTGGCATCTCTGGACCCAGCTTGTGTAGCAGACCTGCCCTGCGGAGGAGCGACTTCGGAGAGTTCACTAACAGAAGTCAGAGAACCGGGCGACTGCAGCCACCCCCAGACATTTCTTAAAGGGGAGGGTTGTGTGCTTTTCCAGTGTATTCTGGTAGCAGTTTGACTCCCTTGCTTTTATTTTAATTTCCATAATTGGCAGCTTCAGAACTGGCACTGGAAGACAGTTCGCTTTCAACGTGGCCACCTATTCCAAAATGCCCCTGTTATTTTAGGAACCCTACCGTTTTCCTCCGGAGCTCTTTCGCAGGACTTCTTCTTTTGGACGGGTCCAGGAGGTAGGGAGGGTCCTTCCCGGAGTCGACTCCCGCCGAGGTCACTTTTTGTGCCGGAGTGGGGGGGGGGCGATTGGGGGTCGTCCCCAGCGTTTGCGAGTAGCATATGCGTGGGGTTGTGCTGACTGCACTCGCAGGCTTGTAAATTTTCACCCTGGGAAATTAGCAACAAAGCCCTATCTGTCTTGCGGCTGCTTTGCACTTTCCGAGGGCGGCTGTACTTGACTGAGCTGCAGAACAGGCACACGAGAGCGAGCGAGCGAACGAGGGAGGGAGGGAGGGAGGGAGGGAGAGAAGGAAAGGGGAGAGAAGAGGGGAGGGGTGGGGGGCGAGAGGTAAATAGTCTTAAATCGGAAGGGAGCTGCTTCTCTGTGGTCTTGACAAGCGCTGCCTGGGCTCCGCCGGCTCAGTAATAACGGAGTGACCTTTTCTTTGGCTGTATTCTGTCTGGCTGGGAAGGGATTGCATTTTGCAGCCGAGAGCCGGGGCTTCCTTCAGCTCGGCTCCTCGCGTGCTCCTGGGGTAAGTTGTCTTGAGCCAGGACGGAGAGAGACAGCCTCGGACTGCAGTTGCCTAAAAGGAGGACACCTGTGGCTCAGATGCGGTCAACACCATTACTTGGCGGATCCTTGAGGACCTCATTATTTTAAACTTAAAAAAAAAAAAAAAAGATTCCCTCCCCCTCTTTTTTTTTTTTTTTTTTCCCCCAAGCAATGCTTCTTTTTGACCTTTCCCAAG
The DNA here is from genome assembly GCF_009873245.2 of Balaenoptera musculus. Lineage (NCBI taxonomy): Eukaryota > Metazoa > Chordata > Mammalia > Artiodactyla > Balaenopteridae > Balaenoptera > Balaenoptera musculus. Next base: position 13,727,400 of record NC_045794.1, on the reverse strand, counting down.
GAGAAGCGCTACAAAGCAGCCACTGTGCTTTCTGAACGGCCTCCCCCTGTATCGCTTAATTGAGAAGGTAAGTGCAGCAACTGGGTGTACACGCGGCGGCTTATTTGTGGTGTGTGTGTCTGCGGGTGCGCGCGTGCGTGGATGTGGGCATTTTTTTCTCCTTCAGCCTCTCCTAATGAGGCACAAACGGGAGCTGCAGCTCAGCTCCGCACTGCAACTTTCACTCGCGCTGCAGCTCTGCTGAGACGGTTTTGTTGAAGTCATGTGAGGCTTCATTATTTTTATGATGAGACGTGAAACAGATGCGGGCGGAGGTTGATGGAAGGAGGGAGAGCAGAGCGGCTGCGGCGCGGAACGTCTCAAGTACGACTCGAGTGGATAATAGTCAAAGTTCACGAGGAACTGCAGTATTTCCACAGCCCCGACTCCCGGGGAGACGGGGGCTGGAGAGAGTTTGGGAAGGAGATGTTCGATCTGGCCCGGCCCGTAGGAAGGGAGTTCAGTCTTAGGTGGCTTCCCGACCGTCCTCCCCTTACTTGCTGGAATTCATCACCCCCCACCCCCTCCCCCAGGAGTTGAAATGAACATTTTTGGGTTCTGGTGGCCACTTTTGCCTCTGCCCACTCTGCCGTAATAACGAAATACCGTTCCCACGAGATGGAAAAGTGACTGTCTGCGGGGGGAGGGGGCGGTTGGGAGAAGTGGCGAGAAGAGAGAGGTTCCGTGGAGCAAGGTGCCTCTGTCCTAATAGGCTGAGATGCGAACTGCTGCGGCACATTTTTATGGGGGCTACCCAGATTGCTGTTATGAAATACAAGTCAGATTTATGATCTTTTTCATATTGAACATGATATGCTATGCTAACGCTGCATGTGACAGTTTAATCAAATCCATTTGTTACCACGACGCTAAAAGGGGCCGCTGGGATTTTAGGATTACGGGCAGAGTTAGGGAAGCATGTGGCTTTGTCATTCGCCATCATTTTGCACACTGCCACACGGCGAGGGGCTCCGTGTGTGCGCCGTGTCTCGTCTGGCCGCCCTCGTCCCTTCCTCCACCCCCCCCCCACCCCCCGCCGCCGCTCCGACCCGCTCCCAAAGTGGCTTCACAATAGTCCGTCCTCCGAGGTGTAGGCTGCGCACCAGGTCTGCACTTGAGCTAAAACCGAGAGACCCCCTTCCGCTTCTACCTTTGGGCTGGGCGCTCAATGCGAAGCCGCTGCAACTCAGGCACGCCTAAATCAACTCATGCAGAAAAAGGAGAAAAGTTTTGGTAAGGTTACGATCTATCATAGATGCACTTTGCCGGCGCTCGGCACTCTCGGCTACTCCAAAGCTTTCCTGCTCTTCCGCTGCTTTTGTGTCTTTCGAAAAGATCCGAAATATTATTGTTGTAACTGCTTTGAAAGACTGCTGCTTAAACCAATTAATCTTGCTAGGTGCAACAAAAACTGCTACATTCTTTGCAAATCATCCCTGTGTGGCTGCAAAGACACAACCACAAAAGGCTGGAGCATAAACTCCTCAAGGGATTCTTTGTTAGAGTGTATGTATGTTTCTTATTTTTTTTTTTTTATTTTGCATGTGAGCTGCATCAAAATTGAACTCAGTCTTGCAAATCTCTTGTTGGCCTTTGCCAAGCACTAGCACTTTGCTGCCATGGTAACTGTAATTAAACTGATAAGAGTGGAAAAATGTCAGTATCTCTGAGCCTTGCAGCTGCATTGGAGAAAAAGGGAATCAAATTGGTTCCCAGCTCCATTGCTCAGAAAGGGGAGGGGGGGTGGTAGAAGGATGGGGAGGGGGGTTGGGAGTTGAAGGGGCAGAACAGAGTTAAGCAGCTCCAGCGCCTGAGATCTGGGGACATCTATTTGCATTGTTGTCCCTTAGGGGGCTGCAGCCTGTAGGGATGCTCTGGGCCAGTGAACAGAGAGAAACAAGCTTTTAGGCCCAATCCAGTTCTCCAGTCGGGGCTGGGGGCTGGGGAGAGGATGAAGATGGGCAGGAGGAGAGAAAATCTTTTGTTTGGTACCTCTTGGCAATCGAATGGCCGGTGTTGGCCAAATTCTTTTAATCTGTGTCACTGCTCCCAGCTGCAGAACCTGCATTCCCATTTTCGCATCTTCCTGAGGCACCTCATCTCTCTGCCAACCCCCTTTATGTATTCCCTCTTCCTGTTCCTTCTCCCAAATTGTCCTCTGTGAATCTTCCGAAGGGGACAAAATGTTTTCCATTCACTACATGTAGTTAGTCCAAAAATATAAAAGACTGGGTCTAAGTGCTGCAAACCTTTTATTATGATTATTTTTTTTTAAACCCCTGTGTGTTGTGGAGTTGTGGTTACTTTGTTGTGTTAACTACTGAAGCTGAGACTGCGTGGATGAATGGCACAGAACAAGGGAACATAATGGAGGCAATCAACCGTGAGGCCGCCTCACAATGCAATCCAGGCAATTAAAAGCTCACCAGAGTTTAAATGAAATGGTTCTACTTATTTCTGTACACCACACTGCACAGGCTATTATTTATGTCTTTTTTAAATTATGATCTCCCTTAAACTGTCAAATAACTCAGAATGGCAGGGTCTCAGAGGCAAGAAGAATGTCCCTCGGAACAATTTACATGCCAATCTAAAACTAGTTATGAGTCCTGATGTGCTATAAGCAACTTGTGAAATGTTTCTCAGCTCCGAACACATAACTCTACCCAGACGCGTTCTGCCGGATGCTGAAGAGAGGCTGCCGACTGCTTTATGCCTGTTTAGGTACATGGCAACGTGGTGACTACAAAATAGTTCTTTTTTCTACAACTGTTAACTTGCAGAGTATCAAAAACATTTCCTTTTCAAGAGCAATGGGATGATGTTTTCTGCAAGAAGGTACCAGGATGGAGCAGAAAATATCAAACTCCTTCTACTCCCAAGGCCAAACAGAATGTAAGAGTTTCAAATATTAATTGGCCTCTGAGTGCTAAATTAAAATGTCAGCACAACAAAAACATTTTGTGAAGACAAGCAGGGTAGAGTTGTCCCAAATGTTGGTATCCCCTGTCTTGGTTGCAAAGCACTGTGAATAGAGATAGGTGACCTTCCACGCTTGATGATGGTAACACAACTCAGAGAAACAGAGCTTAGCTACAACTAAGAAGGATTTGGACAAAAAAATTTCAAGCTTGGTGATATAAAAAAATAATAGCCTTATAAATTGGATAACTAGAATAGCCACTCTTAACACATCTCTAGATGTTTTCAGTCATGAAATCCGGAATGTCATTTAGTAAATCACAGCCTCTCCCTCCCCCAGGTAGATGGTTAAGAGGCACCTGGGTATGTTCTGTACTGTAATTAATGGGATTCATTCCTTGTGGAACCTTGCGAGAAGATGGTAACTAGTTCTGATCAAAGACACTTCATTTGTTAGAAGTTCTAGAGAATGAGATTTAGCAGCGCTATCAAGGGTTATGATTAATCTACACTAGACCCTGAGCTCCTTCAAAGAAAAGGAACAGAGAGCCGGCTATAGGAATACCACCTGCTGTTCTGTACAAATCCAGCTGCTAGTCTGCAGCTCCGAGGACCACGGCTCTGCATCCCATGCAGAAAGAGCAGCTACCTTGATGCCTCACTGCCGGTCCCTGCTCCATCACTCTGTCAGAGAAGTTATTTTCTAATGGAGGTTCAACATCATAACACTATTATGTGAAATTCATGTATCATTTGTAGCTAGAAAAGTTATTCTGCTGTGAGGGTACGGTGCCTTGATGTCTCTTAACAGTGTGACTAAAAAAGAAAAAGATTGTAAAGATAATGAAGGTGCAGGCTTCATCATCAGGCATCAGAGGAAACTGAAGAAGGTTTAGCTATTTTGGAGCAGGAAACACACCGAAAATGCTCTAGATTAGAGCTTGGCATTTCTTACTTGAGACTGTTTCAAGTGCAGGCATTTGGTGTCTTGTGTCGTTCTATGTTCAAGTTTAAAACTTTATGCCTTAGAGAGGAGGCATAATTTAGCAGCAGGATCTCTGGACTGTAAGAAGGCCACCAAGTCTAGTGCTTAACTGTCATTCAGCTTTGAGCGAGTCCCTTAACCTCTCTTAGGCCTCTGTATCATAATTTGTAAAACGAAGGAATTTGGAATCGAAGTCTACAGTACTTTATAGTGCTTGAAATGAGTTATTTGGTAAATATGAAGCTCTGAATAGTTGGTCCAGCTTTTTTAAAAGCTGGGTATTTGACATTTAGGAGAGAAGAAACTCAAAGGCAAATACCCTTTCATTGAAAAAATTTCAGTCAGGTTGTAACACCCATAGAACTCAGCTAGACTCCTTATTTATGATGGAGATATGTCTCTAAAATATATAAATGTCCCTATGTTTAGTCTAGTATGTATGTAATATATGTATATAATATATATTTGCATATGGATGTTTGTGTAACCTTATCTATATTTAGACTTTGTCTTCTACTGTTTTTTCTTTCCTCTATAAAATAAATAAGTGCATGTTTATGATAATAAATTACATAATCCTATAGTTTAATTTTATATAAAAGCATGTAGTATATAGTTAGGTCATCTGCCATTAGTAGAAGCACTGACTGATGCTTGTGAGTGTAAGTACATTTAAAAAAATTTTTAACACAATGAATACTTTGAAATATCAAGGGCACAGGGGGAAGTCTTTGGAGGCAAACAAGTATTATAGCATTGGTGAGCCTTTCGGGAGACTGTACTCTGTGCTTAAGTATAAACATCTCTACTGCTAAGTGAGGTTAGTGCATCCCATAAGGGTGCACTTTCCTTCTGCCATCAAGCCCGTGTTAAGTGAAAATTTTAACCAATAAAGGAAAACTCATTTTTGACTTCTACAGCCTGTGCACAGGCTACTTTGTTAAGCAGCTTTCTTTGAGATTGTTAGCCATTTACTCATATTTTCTCCCGAAAGGAACTTCTTTATGTAGAAAATGGGGACACTATAAAATTATGTAATATTACTTAACTTCTTCGTGTATATATATATATAATATCAACTTACCAGGTGCAACATGAATTCTCTGTTTTACCACTCTATAGGTGTGACTTTGTAAATGGTTTAACAAGGACTTGACAAAGTTTGAGGCTCTTTTGTTTCCAAAATTTAGTTCGATATCTGTATGGCCCTCAAAAAGAACGTCTGACACCCCTTGAAAAAGGCGATCTGAACTATTTAACTTGGTGGAGGTCTTGGGACATCTTCTGATTCTTTCTTGGAGTCCCAGCTCTCTTTTTTGTTCTTGTCTTCCTTTAGGTATACAAATGCTCTCAGTCCAGCCAGACACCAAGCCGAAAGGTTGTGCTGGCTGCAACCGAAAGATCAAGGACCGGTATCTTCTAAAGGCACTGGACAAATATTGGCATGAAGACTGCCTGAAGTGTGCCTGCTGTGACTGTCGTTTGGGAGAGGTGGGCTCCACCCTGTACACTAAAGCTAACCTTATCCTTTGTCGCAGAGACTATCTGAGGTAGGAATTAGCCTTGCACACCAGTGATGACTGGATTCCTTTTAAAATACCTTTGTAAGTGTCTTTGTGGGTTTCATTTCCTTCCTGCTAGCCTCTATTCCTGAAAGATGTCCACCTAGCAGCCTTCAAAATGCTGCCAGGTGCCTGTTCCACACATGATCGCTTCAGCAATGGCCAGGAAAACACAATATCTCAAAGTGTTCCCATTTATTTGCCTTACCTGATGCTCCTACCTGGGGATAGGTTATTCCACTGCCTGTATGGAAACTGCCCATTCACATCAAGGATGTATTTGGTAGAAATCAGCATGCAGGATGTTTTATTAGCACAAAAGTTGACAAAGTCAGGCTGAGCGTAGCACAAAGTAATTCAGCGATCTTTCTGTTTCAGATTTGTCAGAGAAGGTCAATTTGAAACTCTTAACTGGCATTTATTAGTAAGGTGTTTATCATACAGGGTTGAAAACTTTCCCCAAGTGTGAATACACCTCCCTCCACCCACCATGTCATTCCAGGTGATCTTCGCAAAGATAGCACTGAAAGTCGAACAGCCTAAGTCTTGCCAGTAGCTTTATGGAAAATAACAAAGTAAAGACCTCCACCATTATGGGGAAATGATAGCCACTCTCCAAACTGTAAACATCTGAATGGTTTCAGGACAATGCAGATGTTCTTGCTTCTGAAGCCATGAAGCAGACTAAACTTGTATCCTAGCGTTTAGTACTCAACATATGGACTGGTATTTAAGAAAAATTATTTTGCTTTTCAGGGAATTTTGTGACTTCATTCAGCTGCAAATTACTGATATTAATAAAGTAGGATCTATCAAATTAGAGAAATGATATATGGCATCATTTGGGTTTTCATATTTGATACGATTAATCATTTTTCTAGTCTGACATTAAGTGATTCATTTTGAATTTTTTCCCTTATGACACAAAATTTATCAATCAGCAGTAACTCCTTGGTCATTTCAGGAGGTGTTTTCTAGGGAATTCGGTGCTGCTTCGTATATAATTCAGTTACATTCAATCCAATTCAATGTTTATATATAAGAACATATTGTTTGATGAATGGTCATTACAAGAGGGTGAGTCCAGTACTGTTTATCAGATTCTACTCTCTCCCCTCTTAGGACCGCTTCATCTGACAGACCCCTGACTAATTGTAACCACTTGCTACTACTTCTCTGTGTTCCGGGGGCACAAAATACATGTAAGATGCCAGCAATGGGAATGGGAAGTGACTATAGGCAAGGAGTTCCTTAACTAACACAACTAATCAGAATTAAGCTATTCCGTGAATTCTTTCAGGCTCTACAGTCTTGGAACTTTCCTCTTGCAAATAAAAATTTCTCCTCTGCTCATTGTGAATTAGAGCCTGATTTCTACGTAGAGTCTTTGTATTTGCTTTTAGTGACTTGACTTTGCTTCCTACTTTTGCTTTATCTTCCTAACCAATAGCCATGGGCTTTTGGACTCTTGTCTTTGACTTTTGTTTACAATTGCAGTATCTCCAGTGGATTCATGTAACAACAGTTCCAAAACAAGGAGTTTATATAGTCTGGGCAAGATTAAAGTGTTCTAATAAGCAATAAAGACAAAAATTAAGTCAAATTTAAGGAGAGTCTCTTGAAATCTCTGGATATTTTTAAATCAGAAATGTAAATTTGCCAATGAAATACATATGTCGCGAGTGAAACTGTTTTGCAGTTGTCTACATAGTAGAGAGCAGAGAGAGTAACCTTGTGTTTTTTTAATCTCCCTTATGGTAATAAAAATAAGTTGTTCAACTGGTGTTTGATAGTCTTAAGTGTATTGTTGAAGGGAATTTATCAAAATAGTTTTCATCTCAGAAATCTTTATCTCTAAAAGAGTCTATATGTTGCTTTTTGTGATACAACTTTTAGTTGATTTCTGATAGGCTCAAACTTTTAATCTTGTTACCTTATTTTTAAAAAATCATACTCTTTCAAATTTAAACCCTGGTCCTGATTGCCAATATATTCATTTCTCAGAGTACAATTTCCTCTTAAATTGGTCATTACCACATTAATGGCCAGTTGTTATGTTAACAGCCTAAGGGTTGTTAACATTTCAAACTGAGCTGTTAACAGCAAGCTTATCCCTTATTTAAACTGAAGGTTTTGTTGTATATAATGTGACTTCCTTGGCAAGGAGTAATTCATCAACACTTAAAAATTGCAGAAGTGAAACGGGGAAATGGTATGTGTGTAAAACACCATGTTATGTGTTATAGATTATGCCGCAGATGTGGTATTTAGCTTTATGTGGAAAGTGTGTATCTCAGTGAAATTATGTCTATGTTTAAAAGCGTATGTCTGGCAAATTAAAATAGTCGGATTCTGTATGTCGAATAGACAAATACGTTCAAGCAAACGTTATTTACCAATTAATTTCTTTGAATGGGTATAAACAGGCATTCAAAAATGCTTATTGGATGCCTGCTGTGTGAGAGGCATGATTTTGGGTCACGGACAAAAATTAACTAAGGGAAAAAGGGAGGTGCACCTCAAACTGTTACTATCTAACTGTTTATTAATTACACAAAATCTGCAGTATGATCAGTGAACAAGTAATATTCTGTGGCTATTTTCCCGAGCTTTGAAAATAATTCTTCTCATTTCCCTCTTAGTTCAGTACATTTCCTTCTTGTGTTTTGCACAGCCAGTGCTTAACCATTTAAATCCTATTAAAAAGTAGTTTAGTTTGGTTTTCGGGTCTTCGTAATATCTTTGAGGCACAAACGAGCCATAAATAACTTACAGGTTTGTGTTTCTCTGTCTAAATTACTAGGCATCTAAGTAAGAATATGGAAAATGATGAAGAAAAAAATTGCTTACCTGTACCAGTAAATTATGGGTTATAGATATTATCCTGAGCCAGATAATTTTTCATATCTAGAGAAGAGTGAAATATTTTTTGCCAACTGTATTTAACTTCCTAGTTAACTTCTCCTACCAAAAGCAAACACAAAAGACACTTTTATTGCTGAACAGTGAATCTTGAAGTTCTAACACTTTATTTTGCCTTATTCTGAGTAGTGATAGTGGTGACATGTTTTTACAAGTTCTTTGAATGATGAGTACAAGAATTTAAATCATAAGATATTTTCTTTAGGGTATTAGAAACTATTACTGCAGTAAATTTGATTTTGCTTAGATTTTTTTTTTCTCCTTCGAGGCACAATTAGCTATATTTATGAAAAAGAGAAGATTTTTACAGTTTATTACTGAGTTTCAAATCTTAACAGTTCACTTTCCATAACAGGGCTGATACAATATCTTTTACTTTTCTGGAGAATATAAGATATACCTGTCTGATGAGAGGGAATTTGCCAGTTTTTAAGATTGCTCTTCATCCTCGGAAATTCATTAGAAAAAGGAACAGAAGGATTGATTTTTTAAAACTTCCTCTATTAAATACGCTTTCTGACTTAAACTATGAAGTTGGTCTGCCCACTAATGTTTATATGCCAAGACCTAGAAATGAATCTGTTAAAAATGTATCCAACACATTTATATTTTTTTAATTTTTAGAAGTTGTTTATGACAGAGTAGATATGGAAGCATCTTTGTACCTTGAACCAGAGAATGCATAAAGTAGATTAGCAATTACCGTGTAAAACTAGTCAAGTTTTAGTAATGATGTTTACAGGACTATGTAGCTACTGCTAAACTATCTAGCATTCTGATTTGAGTTTGGAAAATATGAATAAAGTAGTTATTAATGTATCATCAGTTTTAGAATTAAGATTTTATGTCAAGTGTTACAAAGTCAGAACTAGGAGATACAGCAAAATACTTTACTTCTCAATTTGGAGACAGTGTAGAATATCAGAACTTACCAGTTAAGCTGTTGGACCATTTTTGCAGGTTTTTTAATTTAAGCCTGCATTTTCTTACTTGTAGTATATTTTAAGCAGTAAGTCGATGAAGGCTGTATCTTGTATCTCTATGAATGGTGTTTTACCAGAGAATGTACTCAAAGCTGTTTGCTGTGGTACTTGCCATGGAAGCTGCATACAGCTCTTCTATGTGAGAAACAGAAAACGTCTTATATAAAATTTAATGCAATTTGCTATTTTTATACGTGAGGATGATTCGTTTAAAATGAAAGTGACGATGAAAGTGACGGGAAAGAACGATGCTTCATGCTCTACCACAGTTGCCAATTAACAAAAAGGATTTGAAGCTTCTGTGCTGATTGCAAATTTTATGTGCTTTAATATAATATGATTTTACAATAGAAAATTAAAATTAAATGCTACATAGAGCATTAACCTGGCTATAACTTTATTTCACACTGATCAAATTTGGTACTTATAAATTTTTATATAAGGTTAACTTTATATTAGTACATAATTATGGCCTTAAAAGTAAATATAAATACATTATTAATGTTATTTTATCTGACAGTTAATTGCACAGATTCTTTTTTAATGCTGACTGATGTGTTCATTCTGTTTTTCCTGCTTTGTCATCTTTTTAACATTAGGCGGTTGAAAATATCTCCCCTGGAAAGCAGTACATTGTTATTTGAAATATAACTTTTTATTGTTTTAAATTCCAAAAAATTAATCTTTTATATGGAATGAAACTCCTCCCAAATAAACTTTCTTTTTCCTAAGAGCTTCATTTGAGCTTTCTTAACACTTTATAATAGTCATAACTTTCATCATATTTAAATGTCTAAGCTCCTGTTAGTATTATGAAATATTTTGGCATCTGAGTGTATTAGACTCTAGGGTCTTTGAAAAATACTGCTATAATTCCCTGTAAATTATCTTACCTTATTTATAGCTTTATAAAATATTGTAATTTTAAGTCCATTTTTCTGTTTATCATAGGAAAGCATTATTGCATTCTATTTCAAACATTTTAGACTATATGTCGTTCATGGACTGGTACAAATCAGGAGTGATAATGTTGTTTTGTACAATACTTTGGCAGAGTGCCCCTTGCTTTAGGAAAAAAGGGTCGATCCACCCTAGACTTCCTGAGCAACAACCTCTCTGCAACAATCTCTGTTAAAAATATCCTATCTATCAATACATAGAGAATTTCTTATTTGTAAATTTATGTACAATATCTGTCCTTAATTCTGTAATAACACCCACTTTCAGTGAGTGAGTATTTAACTAATTATTTTAGTTTTGTGCCTTTTTGATTTGGTTTGTTTTATAGACTTGAGATATTGTCACTGGAAATAACCCCCACCAAGAATATTAGAAATACAAAAAATACTTCACACTGTTTCTATCTCTTTACTGTTTTTTATCTTTCCATAAAGCACGGAATACTTCAGTTAGGATAGTTTTTACGCATAAGATGGATAAGTTAGACATACCTGACTTAGCAGAAAAACATTCTGTTCCTACAAGTATATTTAGGATTAAATGCATCCGGAAGAACTACATTTGAGAATTGCCAAAACTGCTTATTTTGCACTTTATAAATACATAGAACTCTGGGAAAGAATCTCTATTTTTGGTTGCTCTTAGAGTATATCAAAGTAAGCCAGCACTTCATTTATAAACTCACCATTAACTTCCATTAAGTGACTAATAATAAATTTTAATGCTGTTTTGACTGCATAAACATAATTTATTAAGGAATCTCATTTTAAAAATATGCTGAAAGTAGTAATTTTGTAAATGGTTTTGATGAATATATGCATTGTAGAAATGTGTTATGTAGTTCAGTTTTCTGCCTCACATAAAAATTATATAGGCTTAAAGAAGAATTGCACCAACCTAAACGACCCCTGTATTGTTTCTCATTACACTGTGAGTCATTGAAATATTATTTTGGTATTTGGTTTGAAAACATTTTCCAGTTCCCATGAGAATGTCTTCTATCATTCAAAATTATACACTGTAACCTTATCCCATCTTCCAAACAGAAACTAGCTAACATTTCTCACTTTCATCAATAATTGTTAAAATATATGAACTGTAAATATACGACAAGATCTTGAAAACAAGGAAAGTAAAAATAAAAATAGCAATATTCTATCAGTCGACCAGATAGCTTTTTAAAACAGCATTTACATTAGCCATGTTTCTTTAAAAAGGCATTTTCCTTTCCTTTTTAATTTTTTAATCGGTTTACGTAAGCGATGACTCCTACTGATTCATGGCATTTCCCTTTGTAAGCATCTAAAGAGATGTAGGTGTATGTATGCATGCTGCACATAGAGATATTAGAATCTATACAACCTTAGAATGAGCGTTGACTTTTGTCATAATTGACTTTCTCCAGATCACCATAGTTTGGCACACTTCGAAACTTGTAAAATTCAGATGCTTGATGCCAGCTAATTCCTTAGTATTGTAAACTATAGCACTGACTTATTCTTATAGAGTGTTCACCAGTCTAAGAGGAAAGACAATTTTTATAATACTGTAGAATGCCTAAATTTATTCCCTTGTGATTTTTATCACCCAATTCTGTTTTTCTTAGCTCTGATGGAGTCTGATACTGTCTGTTCCATTTCTGTTTCTGCCATCATTGCATATTTGTTTTGATGATTAACTGTATGTTCCCCTTTTCAAGGTATTTATAAGAAATTTACTTTGGAGTGGAAGTTACATTGTGAAACCAGAAATGTGGCATTTAGTTTTGTTTCTTATCTTAAAGCAATTTCTTTTGCTTATTGAGGTTTTTTGCCCCTTATTATCCATATGAATGGATAACTTTTCCCTAAAGGAATTAGGACCTAAACATACCCTTTTATTATATTCATCAAACATATTTACTATATTACAAACACAGTTACTATAAATCCCACATCAGTCACTTGGGCATTCACCTGTGCCATTTTTGCTTTCTGCTCTATACTATCAAAACTTCTTGATAGACCTTTTTCTTCTCAACAAAATTTTTTTAGTTATGTAAAGATTCCAAATCTTTTGCTGAATTCTTTTACTCCGTACTGTTGGGGTTTTATGATGCAAAATTGTCTAGCTGTGGACTTTACTGGTTTAAAACAAAATCACACTTGAGATAAATAATCATCTCGTAATAGTTAGATCTCTGATTTGAAGTTGGAAAATTAACATTAAGCTGCATGTATTAAGTTAGACTCTAACCAGCTTGTGTTGTTATGATTCAACGTAATATTAAAAACTCTCCAACTGGGCTACTGGGAAAATAAAAGACTCTTAAGAATTCAAAGATTATTTGCAGAGGAGTACACCAAAGCCATATTTAAGTAAAATTGTTATTACAAATTCAGTAAAGCATTGCCTACAGTAAACCCATCCTATTAATAAAAACAGAAAATCAGTTTTAGTAAACATAAATATCGAATATGACATGGATTAGTAATGGGGCAGGCAATGTCATAAAACGTGCTGATGATTACATATAATAGTAATCTAAATAATCTAAATACCACCAAGAAAAAATAAATCCCCATCTCATTTATGCTGTGGGATCCCAACATGCAACTTCAAGGGGAAAAAGGAAGTTTTAGACATCATTAGTTTATTCTGATTTCTGAAAACTTTTAAAACAATGTCATGTTTTTATTATAGCAATTCTAACAGAGGTGCATACCAGTTTTTAAACTATTCTCTTTTTTTTATTTTTAAAAGATTTTAAAATCTCTTAAGTAATGTCCTTTGATAGATTGCTCACATTTCATCAAAAAAAATAGAATCAAGACTGTTAACACTTTAAAATACTTTATGGCATTGAGTGTGATGCTTATTTTGTGTTTATCAACCACGCAATAAAAATAAATTCTGACCAACATCTGCATATTAGACTGAATAAGATAAGTGATTAGTACCTGTGCGTTTGCTTGAGTGGAAGGGGCCGGGGGTAGATAGGTGAATGAAAAAACAATCATAACTTCTAACACTAAAAGTGAGTACTGGTTTCAATGGGCAGGTTTATTTAGTTTTGCAGGTGAGAAGTTCAGCTTTACTATACTATGAACATAATTTTAAAGCCTGTAAGTATTACACATGAATATCCACTGAAGGATGTCTGTGCTTTGGGAGATACAAAGAAATAATACAATAAGTTATTGAATTGTCTTAAAACTTAGCAAGTAGTATTTTCTGTGGCCATTTATTAGGAAAAAAAATGAAAAAGGTTCTGAGCTACAAGAATCCCTTCTTTCCACAATGTGTTCTTGCTGAGTGGATAGGACTGGGGTTTATATTTATGATTACATGCTTTGCCATCTCTTTAACAGTTTAAAAATGAAACCATCTAGTCACTTAACAAATACTTGAGTGCCAATATTTCATTTCTATAAATAATGAATGTAGAATCTTATATTTCTAATTGATTTTGTATAAATACAAAGGTATTAATATTTTACTATATGAAGAATAAGGTAGTCTAGGGAATTTGGGAAGAACTTATTGGCAAGTTATTTCTCAAATTTTTTACAAATGATGTACTCACCATAGTTGAATAACTAAGGAAAATATGTAAAGAGTTTTAGTGTGGTTATATCACATGGAACCAGTAGGGTGAATGAGAAGAGGTATATAATCAAGAATGATTAGAAAAAAATTTTAAAAAGGGGGGTTATAAATAAGAAGTAAAAATTATGCTCTGTAAAAATCCTTTTGTAAGCCAGTAGTCCTATTATAAAAGATGAGTTTTAGGCTTCATAGTTTACTTTTAGATGCAGAGTAAGATAGAATTAGCTCTGTAAGCTTCATGCTGTTTGCATCGTTCACCTCTTACTGCAGACATTGGTAAGTTATCAACAGAGGTATAATTGACATCCGTGTCAGAACACTTAACATCCTTGTTCCCCATTTTTCCACTCAAAAAATATTATTCTATATACTCTAGGTCCTGTGCAAAGCCCTAGGATACAGCACTGAGTAAAACACAGAAATAACTCCTTCCCTTAAAGAGGTTATATTCTAGCTGTGGAAGCAGATAATCAACAAACTAAGTATTGAGTACATTAGGAGATGATAAATACCACAGGAAAAATGGAGCAGTGTAAGAGGTTTGCAGAATTTGTATTTATGGGTGAGTGTGCCTGTGTATGTGTGGTGGGGAGATAAGGCTTTGAAAAATTAAACAGTGTAGACAGGGACAGCCAGGTTGAGAGGGTGACTTGAGCAAAGACCTAAAGAAAGTGAAGGAAAGAGCCATGGGGATGTATAGGAAGGACATTGTGGGCACAGGGAACAGTCAGTACGAAGACCTTGCAGTGGAAGCTTTTCTGATATGTTTGAGGAACATCAAGGATGCAAGTGTGGTTGGAATAAGTGAGAGAGCAAGAGGCAAGGTTGCAGGCAGCCACTATGTGGTCCTGTGGTATCCCTGGTATCACTGTTACAACCAAGAACACACCTTATACTTTTCTAAATGTCAGGGAAGGAAGTGGTAATAACTACTGTCCGAGAACCACTGTGAAGCTTACTCAGGCTGTTAGAGACTGAATTCCATTTGGGATAACAGAACTCATCTGCTAAATTGAATGGGATTATTTTCATGTATTATTTACTGGTATTTTTTTTTTTTGGATGTCTTTTTATTTGGCCTCAGTGATGACCCTGTGTGATTACATAATAGTTGTGAAATATGCGTCTCAAAATAGACATCAGGATTAGGTCACTTGACTGTTGCTAATTCACGAGAGATGGTATAGTTGTATGTTTGAGTTTAAATTGACACATCTACATACATCTATATAATGGAGTATTTATACATCATTATATTTCAATATGAAATACAAAGGAATGTTCATATTGATGAGCTAGGGCTGCCAACACAGCACGTATGACGGTAATACCTTGGCCAAAGATGTCATTAAACTCTGCCCTGATCACAATGTAACTGATATTTTTGAATACTTAGGTAATAAAAATTGCAAAGATAAGGATTTTTCAAAGGCTGCCAATTTCTACTCTTAAAGTAGAAACATCAGTTATTCTAGGTCTGAAAGGTGATTTTTTTTCATTATTTTAAAAGTCAAGCCAAGTCTTATTTAATGAAATTATTTTCTCGTACAAACCATTTAAAAGAACATATTCGCTCTAATTATCATCAATGTTTCCAAACCCAGCATTAAGAGAAAATACATCAAAGACATATGATTATTTAAAACAATTGAATCACATTCTTGATAAGACAGATGTTACAGAAGTGTTCAGTTTATACTTATGCTTTGCACCCCTCACCTAACCCTAGCTCACTAATTTTAATTTCGTATCAAGAAGAGCTAAGCATTCATCTTCAAAACTAAAAGATTAATATGCATTCTTATTTGTGAGAGTGGGATCTGGATATACAAGCTGTCTTTACTTTTGAAATTAAAAGTTAAATTTAAACCTTAAGTACAAATCAAAGTACTTGAGCCTGTATTTAAATTTATAAAATTATAAAATGATGCATCATGGGTATTGGTTAAGAAGCTTTACATTGAATCTTACAGAGGCACAGCATGAACGGGTGGGCTTTCAAAGCGGTGGCCATCTATCCTTCGTGCATAAAAAAATCTTGAACATAACTTCCAGAAAGCTACGAGGTGGTGGCCAAATGACTTTACAAGTCTTAATTCCTACTGTCATCCTGCACCTCCTGAGTGTTTTTTTTTTTTCCTATTACAGTTTCTAGCAGCCCTCCTATTCTTTTTGGTAGATGGGCATGTGTTCTAACTTCCATCTTGTCCTCTTTTAAGTTCAAACCTATATTCCTAATCACTCTGTGATTCTTACCTTCCAAAATGGATCAATTTGAGCTTGATTTTAAGGAAAGGTCATTTGATCTTGAGCTGATAGTCTGCTAGGTGTTGAAATGATCTTGTCAGTGATATTTATTAAACTAACCACTATCTTTAGAATAAAGATCACATGCTTGTTTGACTAAACATGTTAACTGCTTTGTCTTCTCAGTTAACTGTGGATTGCTGCAGTGACCTGAGAAAAAAAGATATATTTTGAGGAGATTAAAATTTTTTTAAATATTTTTGATTTTCCTTTGAGGATTTATCTGCCGAGTAGTAAACAGAACCTTTCATTTTCACCACAACTTAGTTTTTCACTGTGATTCTGAAGTCACAAGCTCATCCTACATTTCGTCTTAACGCATACAGTGTATTTTAAATCATTTCACTGTGTATTTCTCATTATCTGCCACGTTGTGTGTTGCACGCCCCACCCCCAACTATCATTAATGGAACATCAGTCATATTTAACTGTTATAATGCATTCGTCTGCTGATTTTACCTTCTGTGATAGTACTTTATAGAAAGAAAAATGTCACATCAGTTCTTCCTAATTCCCTAACCATCTCCCAAACCAGATGCAGTTAGACCTAATCCCTAGGTTTTAGAGGCATAATGGTAAGGAGTACAGATGTGAGGTCTGCCCTTTTTCTGCTCCTTCCCAGCTGTATATTCCTAGCAAGTTACTCAACCTCTCCAAGCCTCAGTTTACTTATCTGTAAATAGGAATAACAAACCCATTCATAGAACTGTCAGGAAGTGTCAGTGAAACACCATAGGGAAAGAATCAAATACACTGGCCAACACTCCAATGTGAGTTTCTGTTGTTACGAAGGAAGAATTGCACTGAGTTATGAAGATAAGATAGTTGGAAAATTAAACATGAGAAGAAGATTAAAGAAGCAGATTAAGATGAGGTTTAAGAATGATTAATAATCAAGAATATGAAATGCTACTAGCATAATAAGATCTTTTACCAACTTTTCATCTACAAAGAAGATAGATGAAGAGATGTTTAAATACCACATGCACCCAAAGCCATGAAGGAAAAAAATTATTTAAGAGTGGAGGGACTTCCCTGGTGGTGCAGTGGTTAAGAATCTGCCTGCCAATGCAGGGGACATAGGTTCGAGCTCTGGTCTGGGAAGATCCCACATGCCGCAGAGCAACTAAGCCCATGCGCCACAACTACTGAGCCTGTGCTCTAGAGCCCGCGAGCCACAACTACTGAGCCCACGTGCCACAGCTACTGAAACCTGCGCACTTAGGGGCCGTGCTTCGCAACAAGAGAAGCCACCACAATGAGAAGCCTGCGCACCACAACGAAGAGTAGCCCCCACTCACCGCAGCTAGAGAAAGCCCGCGCGCAGCAACAAAGACCCAGCACAACCAAAAAAAAAAAAAAAGTGGAGCTTATTGGAATCTGGAAAGGGTTGTTGAATTACAATTATAGTGTATTTTACATAAAGTAAGTTGAATTTGAATCTTTGGGGAATTATTGAACATAAGATTTTCTTTGTAACTGAGGTGGTAGTTTTCTAAAATATCTTATATGCCCATGCTCTCTCCACACTTTAGCACGTGAAAGTTCTATGGCCTTGTAAAGCATTATATTTAATATCCCATAGGGTAGAATTATATATAAAACGTTAGCTTGCTTTAGGTTTTCTTTGTAGTCTTGATTTTTATATCTTTTTCCTCGGGTGGCAAGGACAATTGAATGCCAGTATCTTAACTGGTATTCCTTTTCACAGTGTTCTCTAAACGTTTTGATTATATACCTTTATTCCTAAGGAAATCTAAGTGGGCACCCTCAATTTAAATATATATTTATAAATCATAAATACTCCATTGTACATTTTTTAATTAGGAAAACAATATGTAAAGGCTAAGATATCAAATAAATAGAAAGGCTAGTCCTTGTTTAAACATCCCTGGGATTTATGTACCCCCAATTTGCAGAGCAGTCTTATTTTTTAATACTTAGTTTGTTAAGCTTGATTGAAAGTTGTTTGGTAGTGATATGTGTGAATAAAAGGAGGGGAGTACCAATACCTGGGAAAAGAGTTGTAAAAGAGAGATGTAGTAATTGTTTGGAAGAAAAGGACTAAACATGGGCTAATATACCTGACTGTGTTCATTTAATATTAAATCAAGGTTTGCTTTGATGACAAACACCCAGTGCATGTGGACTCTTTCTAATACTGTGCTATAGCCAATGGCAACATTAATATAAGGCAGGGTTTCTCTCCCTCCCCGGCAACCCCCCATTCAGGACACAGTGAGATTTTAGACAGATAAATGCTAAAAGAACCCTATGTACCAAAGGCAGTGTTTACCGCATGTAATACATATCATTGTTTGTCTCCTGTAGTGAAAAATACTTGTGTCGTGCTGGTAAAATGCACCCCTGACAGACCAGTGCTTGCTATTATAGGGTCCATTGCTTAAAAAAAATGATACACTGACAGAAATACAATTTAAGAAAATTTAACACCAAGGGTAGTCAACCATGTAGACTACTATTAAGGGGCCAAAACTCAAGGCCAGGGGTTTATTTTAAAAAGAGGCACAGTTTATTTGCTAGTAGTAGGCAAAGTTAAAAGAAAAAAAAAATCGAACTTGAATTCCTTGCTCTCTAGTCTGTAGAAAATTAATGAAAGCAACAGTTCAATAAGATTTTATTGCAGAAATGTTTAAGTGAAACATTTTAAGAAGGCTTCAGAATTTTTAAACAGTTACTTACCATTTAGAAAGCTGTAACACTGCAGTGCATAGCAAATTGTTAGCATTGGATCCTAGGCACACCCACTGATTTTCTTAAAATGTGTAGTCAGAGCTGGTTAGTCTGAAATCACTTTGTTCATTTCATTTCTGTGTGTGTAGCTTATAAATATATTTGAGATTGACAGGTTAGCAGCACCCACAACTACTACAATTTAAAATGTAAGCTATTGTCCAGGTACCCTTATGGGCATAGTTTGGTAATTAAATGCATTGGATTTGTAACAAGACCTTTTGAGAATGAAAATTACCAAATATGAGATGTGATGAGATATGTTGGATTTCAGAAGAGCAAAGAATGTACTAATGAATAAACTGCTACTGAAGGATGACAAAGCATGTGTTTTTAAGCTATCACATGGCTGTCTTAGGGGAGAAAATTCCATGAATTTAGATGAGATGTATTATCTAATTTTACCATTTTATTTATTTATTTTTAATATACTTATTTATTTATTTATTTATTTATTTATTTATTTATTTATTTATTTATTTATTTATTTATTTATGGCTGTGTTGGGTCTTCGTTGCTGCACGCGGGCTTTCTGTAGTTGCGGCGAGCGGGGGCTACTCTTCGTTGTGGTGCACAGGCTTCTCATTGCGGTGGCTTCTCTTGTTGTGGAGCACGGGCTCTAGGCATGTGGGCTCAGTAGTTGTGGCTTGTGGGTCTAGAGCACAGGCTCAGTAGTTGTGGCGCACGGGCTTAGTTGCTCCACGGCATGTGGGATCTTCCCAGCCCAGGGCTCTAACCCGTGTCCCCTGCATTGGCAGGCAGATTCTTAACCACTGTGCCACCAGGGAAGCCCTAATTTTACCATTTTAAAAACAAATCTGCCATCCAGTAATATTTGGTGCCAACTGTGTACGGATCACACGTTCCTTTGGGAGAAAGGTTACAAAAGTAATGCAATAAATAATCTGAGCTTCAAGGAGCTTAACTTGGGTATCTGAGAAATAGAGAAAAGCCTTGTCAACTGCTATGGAGAATCAAAAGATATGTATCTTATGTTCTCTACCCTGATGGTGTAGTCTTATTGCCACACCCTAGGATGGGTCTAGGGAGGCAATTGATCCTGCCAAGAAAGGATATCCCAAGATGAAATGCAGTGTCTTTGCAGTTGTCCTCCAGAAGGCAGTTGGCCCGAATCTGACAATGTTATACGAGAGGTTTTTCTAGAAGGTAATGCCTCTTGTCCAGACGCATTGTCCAGGGGCTCTGATTCAGCTGTGTGTTGGAGCAGACCCAGAAATGCTTGCTGAGGAAGGCTGGGATCCTCAGCTCTCCGTTTCTGCATGCCTTTTAGTTTTGTTTCTGAAATTCCTCATGTAAACTTTATCATGTCATAGTATCTCTGCACTCTGTTCTTGCCAGCAATTACGACTGCTGCTTTTCAGTCCTGATTTTTTAAGAAGTTATCTGAAGGAAAGAGTATCTATGGTGGATTGATTACCTGAAAAACTAGACATTAAGCTAGTTCTTCTGATAGTTTTAAATATATCCTTTGGATCACTTCAGAGAGCTATACACTTGACCTTGACCCCTCAAAATCTTCCACAGGATTGTGCATCAGTGTTTCACCATTAGCCTGCATTAAAGAAAATGTTTATAAATAGCTGCAAACAATGCAGTGTCTTAGGGATGAGGTTATAGACTCTGTTTACTGTGTCACACAATGTCCTACAGAGTCACTGTTGAACTTTCTCCAATCTAGAATAAGAAAAGTTCCTGGGATGCTAAATGATTAAATGGTGTTTCTTCATGGGCTTTGTGGGTCAGTATTATTTACCTCTTCCCTTTTTTCTTTGTCTCCTAGGAAGCTCAAATCCAAATTTACTTTCTATTTCTAACAACTGTTCAGATCTACATGATATGTTCATATATTCTCCAGACTTTTGTATTCTCTTACACATTTTTCTTTATTATGATATCCAGAGCTATTTATTTCATCTGAAGATGAACTTTGAATAATTGCAATGAGTGAACAATAATGGGAAAAAAATAGAGGTGGGAGCATAGAGCCTAATGCATGAGAAATGCTCAAATAGCTGAGTGAAAGTAATTTGGGAAAGGGACGTGATGAAAATAATTCTCTGGTCTGGATATTACGTAGATATAAAATATAGGTGGATTTGAATAATATTTAGAACAGTGTTTGAGCTCACTCTGTCGGATGAGGATTATAGCAGATATAACATTTTATGTTGTTAAATTTTCATCTTTATTGCCAGATGACTATTTAGCACAGAATTAATCCATTATTTTAACATAAACGTATGTATGAAAAGCTTATTTCATGAGGTAGTAATCAATAACTTATTTCTTACAGTGATACTTTGACATAAATAAAATAGGCTGAATAATTATCTCACCAAGGGCTAAGACAGCGATTACAAACCCAAATGCTTCCAGGTTCTAAGTTCCATGAAGGTAAAATGATATAGTGAATTGGGGCTTGCATGTCCTATCCCAAGGGAGCAGCTATGACTTTATTTCAGCAGAATATGAGCCTAAAACTGCTGATTTCTCCAGATGAACTAGATATTTTTTCTAGATCTTTAAATGAAATCTCTTAGATTTAAGATATTGGCAACTAATTCTAATGTGGTCCATAAGCACTAGTATGTGAGCTCTTAATCAGAACCCTAGAAGTCTGGTTTTAAATACTTGACCAGGCCTTTTAATCCATACAATTGGCTGAGGTGTTTGAAAATGTTTCTTAGCATCCCAAATTCTTGAAGACAGGATCACCATCCTGCATCCCACATATACCCGTTATATCCCTGCTTCAGAAATCTCCTGGGAGATTTTGAAATCATGGAAATGAAATTGTTTAAATAATCAGAGTGGGTGAACTACCCTGGAGAGAACTGCAGTGGGGAACTCACTGCTCTGTGAGGTGGGAGGCCCTCCTGAGAAAAGAGCTCTTTTGCCTCTGCTTGAACCTCATAGCCATTGCAGTTTCCCTGGGATTAAGCAATATATTTTCAGGGACCCTCACTGTGCCCAAGTTAAGACACTTGAGGCCATCTACTTATTCTTTTTAAATTATAAACTTATAGCTACTTTTTTCTCTTTAAATTTTTTTTAAATTTTTATTTTGTATTAGAGTATAGTTGATTTACAATGTTGTGTTAGTTTCAGGTGTACAACAAAGTGATTCATTTATTCATATACATATATCCATTCTTTTTCAGAGTCTTTTCCTATCCACTTCTAAACAGGCCATTCAGCCTTGTAATTATTCATCACTGAATGAAAGGCAAATCCACTGCCACCACCCCTTCACCCATCAATGTTGATCTAATCCTCTTCACTTCCATCCCTTTCCCCATTTTCTGTATTTTGACTGCTGCCTCAACTCAACACTTTTCCATTGGGTCCTCTGGAAGCCACATGTCGTTGTCAATAATTATTCTATGTCTACAATATTTTGGCTTTTTCCATCAAAATATTGTCTTTAAATGAGTTTCATCATCGCTTTAACTGAATTTTGCCTCTCCTTTAAGGAGGCGGTGTCCCTGTCGGGTATCCATAAGGGCACAGTCCTACTTAGCGCTTGTAAATCCCATGCTCCATGAAACCAAAAGAAGAAGTTGGCATTCTCTTGGATACACACAACCATCTCCATCCACTAATAAAAATGCATTGTCCTTCAATAAAATTCATACAATCTGGTTACGTTACTTTTTACCCTTTCTCATTCCTGTCAATTTCTCTCTTGCTATAAATTGTAGGAGATTTGAAAAGATTTACAGTTGACCCATCTGAAACCAGTCCTAACTTGTTGAACCTCCTTAACCCTACATTACATCCCCCCAGTCCTAGGATCACATACAGCTTCTTGTCCTTAAAGAAAAATATTTTATCTCAGGAATCTTTTTTTTTTTTTTTTTTTTGGCCGCGCCATGCGGCATACAGGATCTGAGCTCCCCAACCAGGGATTGAACCCGTGCCCCCTGCAGTGGAAGCATGGGGGTCTCAACCACTGGACCACCAGGGAAGTCCCCATCTCAGGAATCTTAAACTCCATAATATCATCTTGACTCACTTGCATTCAGCTCTTCCATTATGTCTTTTTCTCCTAATTTGGTCACATCTATCAGGCTTCTGTCCTTCGCTGCCCGGCATGAACCCAACTGTTGGTCATTCAAGACTTCCATCTTCTACTATGCCTGCCTTTCTATCTCAGAGCCCAGCAAGGCTCTAGGGTGACAAATTGGCATTGGTATACCACTCCCTGCTTTTCTACTCCAATAGCATGGCTGAGCATTGCTGGAAACAAGTAAATAAAATATAGATTGATGCTCTCACAAATAATTGGTTTTTCCTCTCACCCAGTCTCAAGGGATGAGCCAGTTATTTGTACTTGGCCGCCATCCTTGCCCACGACCTTCAACAGCTCTACTGAACATTCACAGTTCCCCTTGAGGCCCTTTTTTTGGCTAGTTGTCCTGTCTCTTCATTCTCAGCAGATGCCTTTGCTGCCTCCTTCAAAATTGAAGCCATCAGGCTTGATATAAATCAGCTTCTTACTACCATTTACATTTCATCTACTTTTCCATTTATCTTTAACTTTTTTTAATCTCATCTTTGTGAATAAGGTGTTCCTGTTACTTTTCCAATTCTATGTCCTTGGCTCCATTCCCTCCAGTATCCTGTGGGTTTTCTTGTGATGAGGTATCTCCTTTCTCCGTATTATCTTTAATATTTCCTTTTCTTTAAACTTTTGACCCTCAACATATGAATATACTCAAGACTTTCTGGTTCTGAAAGAAAAAAGCCTTATCCTACAGATATATGTTGGTATTGTCCAATTCCTTTATTGTCCAATATTTTTAGAAGTATAATCTCCCCTTCTTCAACCTCATCCACTTGTGATCGGACTTCTACCTCTACTCTACTGAAATTGCTTTTCTTGATATCTAATTGCTGAAACTGATGGACATTTTCTCAGGGATTATCTTATAGCTTTTTTTCCTTTTAATAATGTTGATCACTCCTTTGTAAAAGCTTTCTACTATCTTGGATGCCATGACCCTACACAGTTCAGATTCTTTTCTGGGTGTCTCATCCCCATCAGACACTTAAAAGTGTGAAGGAATGTACCTTAGGAACACTGATCTTATTGAGGTATACTTTTTCCTGGGAGATATTATCTGTCTTCATGATTTTAATTCCTCTCATATTGGGATGACTCTTAAATCTCTACCTGCAGTGCATTATTCTCCTCCACACTTAAGCCATATATATTTAGCAACTTCCTTGGCATCTGTAATTTAATGTTAACAGGAAACAATATCCCAAACTCAACTTATACAAAATTAACGTAACTCTAATATAGTACCATATAGTACTGTAACCTGATAAAGATAATATAAAAATATATAGAAACTAATTGTATTTATGATTAATACTCAAAAAGTATTAGCAACTAGTCTGTCAGTGTATAAAATAAATAATACACTAGGAACAAGTAAGATTGTTTCTGGAATGCAAAGAAGGAACACCAGGATGATTTGCAACCTCATTTATTGTATTATCAAACTAAAGGAGAAAACACCATGGCTAGAGCAGTATGTGCCAAAAAGGCAATTGATAAAAATTCAGCAGCCACTGCAAAACTTCCAGCTAAAGAGAAATAAGAGGAAGCCAATTAAATATGATTAAGAAAAGTTACTGAAACCTAACAGCAAATATATAAAACAGTTAAATACTAAAGTCATTTCCACTAAACTCAGGAAAAAGACAGGGATATCCACTATTGTCACTTTTATTCAATGTTGTTTTAAAGGTTTTAGCTAATGTAACAAGATAAGAAAATGAAATAATCAGTATAAATATTAAAAAGAGAATTATTTTCTTTGGGGATAATTGGGAAAACTCAAGAATTAATAAGAAAATTTGGCAGAGTAGCTAGCTAAAAGACAAGGTAAATAGAATTTGGAGTTTTACTCTATGCCAGAAAGTGACATTTTAGAAATGGAGAAGAAAAGAAATTCATTGAGTGGTAATAAAACTTTAAAAATTCATAAGCATTCGGCCAGCATTTATATGAAGAAATATTTTTAAAGAAAAACTCTACTAAAAAGATTGTCCTATATTTTTCTGTTTACAAATACTGGGTAAATATAGAAAAATTTCAACTGAACTGAGGGTAGAGGTGTTATAATGGCAGTGGAATTATGAGGGTTGGTTTTAACATTGTGAAATAAAGTCAACAGAAGTGAGACTCAGATGGTGGCAAATATTTCTTGAGGATCTACTCTATTCTGGATACTGAGATAGTAGCAGTGAAAAAAAACAGACAAATCTTTGCCTTCTATATCTTATCTTTTAGTACTATTTAGGAGGTATTTGCCACCAGGTGGGAACTGTGCTGAGTGCTTTACAGATGTAATCTCATGTAGCCTTTGGGAACTATTATTACACCCATTTTTGAGACAAAGATACTGAGGCACAGGATGATTAGGTTATTTAGCCAAAGTTCCCAAGGTTCAAGGGGTATACTTTCGTCTGCAGTAACTGTAGTCATAGTGTGCCATAATGCTGCCTATAGGAAGCAAGAGAACTATTCACTCATACATCTGTGTTACCTTTTTAAGCCAGTGGTACACCACGGCTAACTTGTTAGTTAATTAAATGTACACCTGGGAGGGTATGAAGTACCTACCAGGAAACGTGTTTCTGATCAGTGGCATCAGATACATTAGATTTTAATTCTGTTCTGTGGCTCACCACATAGCTCCCTGTGAAGCCTGCCATTATCTTTCTGGTGATAATTTTCTGAACAAATAGAGAAATTTAGAATTATTCTTTGTTTTTGGTTTCTTAAGCCTATTGGAAAACAGCCAAACCATTTCATAATGGTTTCTCTAAATATATTAATAAAGTGAATGTAAGTGGGGGGCATATATATATATATATATATATATATATATATATATATATAATGCTAGAAGAGAAGAAATTTTGTTCTCTTTAAAAAAAAAAAAATCCCTGTGGAAGTTTATGACCTTTGTAATCAATGCTTTTTTTTTTTTTTTTTTTTTTAACTAGGCTCTAGAGAGTGTTTGGGTTGGAAAAGGTCACCTATTTGCAATGATATATTCTGTCAAGCGTGTGTATAAGTGTAATATACTAGACCTTAACAATGCAATATATTTTGTTGGAATAAAGAACAATTTTTTGCTTTTTTATTTCAAGTGAGACTTTATTAAAGTATACAGCTATGAATGATTTCTTCTTGAATGTATTCTTTTAGTGAATTAATGTAATTTAATTAATGTAGTGCTTTAAAATTTTTATTTGGTTATTAAGATGTAATTGACATATAACATTTTATTAGTTTCAGGTGTACAATATAATTATTCAATATTTGTGTATATTGTGAAATGGTCACCACAATAAATCTAGTTAACATCCATCACCACACAGTTACTATTTTTTTCTTGTGATAAGAACTTTTAAGATCTACTCTCCTAGCAACTTTCAAATATATAATACAGTATTATTAACTATAGTCACTGTGCTGTACATTACATCCCCAGGACTTAACTTGTTTTATAACTGGAAGCTTGTACCTTTTGACCCCCTTCACCCATTTTGCTCACCTCCCCAAACCCCACCTCTGGCCATCACCAATCTATCTCTGTATTCTTAAGTCTTGGATTTTTTTGGTTGTTGTTTGTTTTTAGATTTCACATATAACTGAGATCATACAATGTTTGTCTTTCTCTGTCTGACTTCTTTCACTTAGAATAATGCCCTCAAGGTCCATTCATGTTGTTGCAAATGGCAAGATTTCCTTCTTTTTTTACGGCTGAACAATATTTCATCGTGTATATACATCACATTTTCTTTTTTTTTTTTACATCACATTTTCTTTATCCATTTATTCATTGATGAACATTCAGGTTGTTTCCATATCGTGGCTATTGTAAATACTGCTGCAGTAAACATGGGGTGCATATATCTTCTCAAGTTAGTGTTTTTGTTTCTTTTGGCTAAATACCCAGAAGTGGAATTGCTGGATCATATGGTAGCTCTATTTTCAAAGTTTTGAGGAACCATCACATTTGTTCTCCATAGTGGCTGCACCAATTTACTTTCCCACCAAGAGTGCATGAGGGTTCCCTTTTCTCCACATTCTCACCCACACTTGTTACTTCTTGTCATTTTAATAATAGCCATCCTAACAGGTGTGAGGTATGGAGTTTTTAGAGTGAGACCTGAGCCTGGGCCAGGTTGAGATGGGTCTGTACTAAAGAGAGCACAACTTCTACCCCTCCCTCCGCTCACTCCCTTTCTACTCGACTCCTCCCACTTAAGAGGTGAGAAATTATTTTGAATTATTTATATTGTCCAAGTGAACTAGGTAAAACAATATTTCTCAAACTTGAGTAGTTTATTCAATCTTTAGAAGGAAAAAATTTCTCTTAGAATGCCTCAGATACTCCATTCCATTTGAGACAGTTGCAATAACTGTCACTTTAGGTAGTTACTTAATATTTTCTAAGTTGAATTAAGCTATAAGAGATCAAAGCACAGTCTCTGTTGCTTGGGAAGACTTACGGGAGGAGATGAGATTGGTATGAAAGATGAGGAGAGAATACATTTCAGATGGAGTAGCTGCTCACCCAAGCACTGGAATCTATTGCAAATTTAACAATGAGGCAAATGGGCTGGTCCAATTAAGTGCAGAGTTGCCAAACAAAATCCAGGATCCCTAGTTAAATTTAAATTTCAGATCAGTAATAGGTAATATTTTTAGTATAAGTGGGCCCCAGGCAATATTTAGGAATCTTAAATTTAGAAAAGGGAGAGAACTGTGGTCCTGTAGAATTGGCTCAGAGAGCCAACCTGGGCAGAATGAATATAATTATGTCAGTAATATGGAGCCATTGAAAGTCATTGAACATGTTAATGAAATGAGGAAAATGGTGTTTTAAGGAAAACTCCTCTTCCAAATGTGTGCAGACTGGTTTGTTATGAGGAGAGAATGAACTTTTGTTGTCATTGTTATACCTACTTGTCTATCACTCCAGCACTAGACTGCAAACGTTTTGAGGGCAGGGAAGGGTCTTATTTGTTTGACTGTATCCAGCATCTGGTAGAAAACCTGGCAGGTGGTAGGTGTTCAATAAATATTGAATGGAAGGCAGGAGGAGGGAGTGGGATAGAATGAAATATTGAGCAATGCTTGATTGCAATAAAGTAACAACATATATAATCAACATAGCAATGAATAATTGTCAGATGATTAGGAAAATGTGATTTTTAATAGCTGAGCTTCATGGAAGAGTTGCAGTGAGAGAAGGTTCTGGAAGCTGGAAAGGAGATTTAGGAGGTGGATCTTGAGAATAAGAAGGAGTTGGGCTTCCTCACAACATGGAGACTGAATGCTGGTGCACTTTTAGAGCTGCCTACCTAAGTTAGATACATCATATTATGACCTGTGCTTTGTGTTACTCTTTAGGGCAATGGGGTAATGATGGTAAAGAAATATCACCAGATATGATGAGTAAAGATGACACCAGTTGCAGGTTTTCTGCAGCTGCTAATAGCTAAGTTCTGATGTTGTCACTTAAACCATCTTGAATATGATCAAAGACAGACCTAATTTGTTCTTAGTTTCAGCAAGTACTAATGATGTTGCCTAACATGGTCCTAGGGTAGCTTTACTTAGTGTAGCTGTGACCTAATTGGGTTATTTCTGTAAGGTATAGTTCAGGAAAGGACATGGGGATGGTGGTCTAGTCGTGTCTTTGCAACAGCTTCTAGATACTTTATTTTTGACTTCCACCTACAGGTGGTATAGCCATTATACACTGAGTTCAAAGTGGGATTTCAAAAATAGGTCCTACTGTATAGCACAGGGAACTCGACTTAATAATCTATGATAACCTATATGAGAAGAGAATCTGAAAAAGAATGAGTATATGTATATGATAACTTCACTGCACACCTGAAACTAACAGAACATTGTAAATCAACTATACTCCAATAAAGCTTTTTTAAAAATAGGTGATACGAGTGTAGTAGGTATAAGTAAAATTCCTATGTGAAATCTATTTACTTGACAAGGGAAGAGCGCTAATTTCCAGTTATGTCCCCGCTCTGTCATTCAGTAGTTTCAAAGCCTAGGAATCTTACACGTGTCAGGCACTGAGGAAAGGAGAGGGCATGCTATCAGGGAGCTCACTATCCAGCAAGAAAGAAACAAACAGAAGGACATGAACTGGTACCAATGCTGTAAGGGCCATTAGTATATGAAAACAAGTGCTTAAATAGCCAAAGGAGGGTGTTACTCATTTTGCCTCAGGGAAATCAGAGGGATTTCATAGATTCAGTGGCATTTGAGTTGAATACAGAAAAAGAGTCATAGTTTGCCAGGAAGAATAAATTTAGTAGGGGCTCAACAGGCAGGT
Organism: Balaenoptera musculus; assembly: GCF_009873245.2. NCBI lineage: Eukaryota > Metazoa > Chordata > Mammalia > Artiodactyla > Balaenopteridae > Balaenoptera > Balaenoptera musculus. The sequence goes on along the minus strand of NC_045794.1, from coordinate 13,697,963 downwards.
ATGATAGAACAGGCATGAAAGTAGATGGTAAGTCCAAGGAGAGAACATTTTGAGGGTGAGGCACAGCTGTGGAAGGGAAGACCGGGGCCAGACAGAGTGACCCTTTCATGCCTTTGTGCATTTATTCTGCATGCAGGGAGGAGCCATAGAAGGTTATAGACAGAAGCAATGAATTGCATCTGTGTCATAGAAAGGTAACTGGCTGCAGAGTAGAGAGTGGAGAGCAGGGCAAGGCAGGTTGGTAGAAAAGTCATTCAGCTAGGAAATCACAGCCTGAGCCCAGGGGAGAGATGATGCATGCAAAGGAGCATTTCCTTCAGGATCATTTCTAGAAGGCTGTCTCTGAGAAGGAAGAAAAAGGAAAGGTTCTTATGGCATTTACGAGAGAGAACTAGCAGGGTTGGCTTTGGGGGTCTGAGGAGAGGAGGAACAGTCAGAGATGCATTTGAGAAGTCTGGTTTGAGGGACTTGCAGATGGTCCCGATGTTCATTTCAACATTGAATGTGACAGGGCAGGGTGGGGATGTGGTCTGCGGAAGAGAAAGATGTTATATATAAGGAGAAGCAAACTTGTTAAGTAAAGCCCCAGTGAGTGGAAGGTCTAAGGAGACAGAATTTAGCTTTAAGTATGTATAAGCCCTGCCTAGAGGTCAGGAAGTAAAAAGAGATAAGAGGTGGTAATAGTGAATTGCCCTTGAAGTTCCCTCTGTTCTATTGGGGTAAGAGGGAGATCCGTGTAGTTCAACTCTGGGCATGTTACATAAGTCTGAATACCTCATTTTCCTTATCCATAAAATGGGAGAATAAACTACCACCTGTGTCATGCATTTGTTGTGAGGATTAATGAGATAACTCATATAAAATGCTTAGAACAGTGTCAGGTACAGAGACAAGACTGAATAAATATTAGCCCTTACATAATTGACCAGATTTCATATTGATATTGATTTGAGATGTTTCTTTAAAATGTAAGCACAGGAAAATCTTTTGACTGATTTGTCTAAGTTGCTGAGGTCTAATTATCAGCAAGGACTTAGTCTTTTAGTTGCTTTTTCCATTAAAAATGCTCTGTAGATAGAATTACCTTTAGTTTGTGGACATTTATCTCATGCTTATGTTTTCTAAAATAAGTAAAGCCTCAATTTTAGTGGTGTTCTATTCTTGTGGGTTTACTTATTAATTTTGTGTTCCAAAAGGGAATGATGAACCTTTTATAAAAAAACACAACTGATGTCGTAATATTAAGCTTAGATTATGCCTTGGAAGGCAGTGCTGGGTTATATAACACATTGGATTGCCCTGTCACCTTTTGCTGGGTAAGAAAATATCTCTTCTCTTGTGTGTGTTTTGTGTGTTTCTCTTTGTTACCATATTATCACACTGTTTTATCTGTCAACGTGGATTAAGGGCAAGAGAGAAAATCTAGTAGAGTGAGCACCCATCTGGGTATCAGAAAACATAGACCTGCTAGGTTTCCATCAGTGCTACTAATTGACTAAAAGTTCTGAGGTGAGTCACTGCTGCCTCTGTGCCTCAGTTTCCCCACCTATAGAATGGCTGCCACCTCCCACCTCCCGATAAGCATGGTAAAGATAAATTTTCCTTTTACAAATTTATATAAGAATTTTTTTTGTAATGGCAAAAAAAAAAAAACAACTTTGCAGTTGGAAACAAGCTATTTATTTCCCTGTGTACCCTGCAGTTAACAGAGGACAGATATGAATTAATTCCATTGTCTCAGCTAAAAACACACACACACCTCAAACACATTGTTGGTGAAGTGCTTTGAACCTGTCAGAGATAGAGTGTAGGAAAAAACACCAAGTAATATCAGCCTGCCAGTCCGGACTGTCGGGAATATCTATTATGCCATCTGTCACAGGAGATTTTAGGTTGGAGAGCAGCAAATCCGTGACTGGGGACTCAAAGTTCAAAAGCAGGAGGCCTATCCTCTCTTCAGCACACCATGCAGCGTCTAAATCACTATCCGTTTTCAGGCGATTTCGTTGATCATACATCGTGAATCTGCAACTTCATAAAAAAGGAAGGGAGGAAGGAAGGAAGGAAGGGAGGGAGGGAGGGAGGAAGGGTAAAGAAAAAAGCTGTAAAGAGCCATCCTTTAGAAACCGTTCCAAGGGTTCTGTAATTTACATCCACGTGATTGCCGCATGTAATACCAAATTTCGAGCCCTACTCTCTTCCTCTGACTGGTTCCGGGGTTTGGTGGTGTTAACACTTTTGTAATAGCAAAGATGGGCAGAGTGGGTGGGGAAGACTCGTTTTCCGGAGGGAACAGGCAAGCTGCAGGTCCACCACGTGGACACGTCTGCTACTTGGGGAAAGAAGAGAAGTAGCAATTAGGCGGTGGAGTAATGTGCTTCGGGCGCGCGGGCTCCGGTTCCTAATACGTTCCTTTCTTAATGTGACTTGATGTAGATGGAGTGAGGGCCTATCAGGTGTGAAAAGCCCTGCTGCTCCTGGCGTGGAGTGGTCTCCAGACGGTGATCTGGCAATGTCAATCTAGTCATGCTTGATTTCTACACTTAGCGTGGTAAAGCAGGATTTCTCTACCCCTGATCAACTTCTCAATTAGCAAGCTGCCTTGTGTAACGGCCTTGTTTTGCAATCCCTCAGGGCTGCTTCAGGGGTCATTAGGGTGAGAAAACTTGAACACCAGTTCCGGCTCGAGCAGAGCTGGGAAGGGAGCCTGGGAGCTTTCCTAAATATATATAACCCTTTTTTCAAGTTGTTTGCTTTCATGGGATTGATTCTTGGCACATTAAGAAGCTTAACGCTCCAGTATCTTCTTTAAACTGCCCCCCTTATCGCTTTTGCAGCTGACAGGTTTTTTTTTTTGACAGGCTGAGAGTAAAAAAGAGATAACTAGTAGGTTAGTACTTTATTTATACATGTGGACACACAAGCACATAGAAAGACGTGCACGCACGCGTTCAAATATCTTTTAAGTTGTCTTTTCAGGGCCTCTGGTTTCCAGTAAATATCAGCTGTCCAACAAATCCAGTAGCTCACTTCTCCATATTCAATATGTCTGAGTTCGAAATCTTTATTTCTGCTCTGTCTGACTTTGTTCACGAATGATATTAAGTTTTTCAAGCCTTATTCACTATTTTCTCACTTAACCCCAGATAATATTTACATGAGTAATGTATGTTAATTAAAGGTTTATGTAATGGGCATTTATGAATCGACATTGAAATATATGTAATTAATATTTTCCCCTCATCTATGATTTAACTAAATGGCCTATTCCCAACTTTAATAGAAAAAAAATTAAAATTTCAAGTGATTTTAAGCATCATTTTATCCTTCATAAAATGTACCTGGATAGGAAAACATGTAATAAATGCATAGAAAAGTAATTTGAGAATTGTACTCATTACTTTGAAAACACCTCTGCTTTCAATCACTATAGGTTTCATATTTGTAATTTCCCATTTTGATAACCCACTTTCATATCCGCATGGTATTATCACACCATTAGAAAATTAGATGAATGAATTCATTTCAAATATTTTAGCAGATTCTGCCTTATGTAATATTCTTAGAGTAAATTATTCTAACATATATTCCATAAACAGGTTTTCCCAAAGTGGTCTGTGTAGATTTCTTACAAAAATATTTATTTTATTGACATTGAGCAGAACCTTATATGGTTAATATTATATGCATGGCTCTAGAGATAACTGAACTCAGCGTATTTTATAAATTGGAAGGTGGATATATATTGATGTTACACACCCCAATACACTGTCTCTTTATGAAGGGTTTGACATCCAGCTTTAGAAGTGTTTAAGGAGTAGTTAAAATTCTGGACACTGTGGCATAGCAATTTCTAAGAAATACTTCAGATAATAAGTCCTAAAGGTGACACAACAAAGGAAATACCTCAGTAGCTCTATCTTTTTATAAAGAAAATACACACACATTCCAAAAATGAAGTCTTTACTTAAACTCAGTGCTATGGAAATAACATTTTACAAAGGAAAATGCTTTAAAAAACTATGCAGAAAACATCATTTATGTTTATGAATGATTTTGTATGTGTGTATATATAAAAATCTACAGGTTTGACTGTAATTCTTTTTGTATAGTTTTACTACACAAAAATTTAACTTCAATATCTCTCCTCCATAATACTGTGTTAAGTGAGTGTTGTGATAATTTATTATGGAAAGCATCAAGCTTGGACAAATTAATACTCAAGAATTATACTTCCTTCCACAAAACTGTTTTTTTTTTTTTTTTTTTTTTTTGGGTGGGGAAAGGGTCTTCTATCTTTTTTGATTTCTTATTCCAAAAAGGAATTTGTCTAAGCCTACAAATAATTGTTTTCTTGGCTTTATTTTTATAATTCTTCTAAATCCTACATTAAAGCAATTCAAAAATCCTTTAAAGGCTGCTCAAATTAAAAATTCAATTTGAATATGTATATAATATGCATATATATTTTTTAAAATACTAACTCATGTTGAATAAAAGTTGTATACTTTCCCTTTTAACTGGGTTTTAAGAGTGTTACAAATTTAGTCTGACAACTAAAAGTCAGATTCTCCAAATTAACATTTACCTGAATCATCCAGTTACACTTCAACTAGTATGAAGAATCACAGAATTTAAAAATTATACAAAAGCCCTTGAAGGGTATTTAGTTCAGTATGACTATTTGGGTAAAAAAAGGAGCTGAAGAACAGAAAGTTTGAAACGTCTGAATTCTCATTGATCTTTGGCTTTACTAGAGTTGCCATATAATTTTCTATTCAACCCAGGACGCTTTCGATCAAGACAGAGCGCTGCTGAGAATTAGACTGGGCTAAAGGTATACATACCAGATTGTCCTGGACAAACTGTGACTTATGAATACCCTTACTATTATAGATAGTTAATCCATATATGATCTTTTAATGATAGTTTTTTTAAATGATAGTTTTTTAAATGGTAGTTTTGAAACCACTTTCTTGTAAGAATTAAGAACAATTGTCCATTAAAATTCTAAAGAAGTAAATGGTGTCAGATGTTAAATTTGTTTGGCAGAAAATAATTTTTTAAAAGAGAAAAAATAAGATGTATTCCATGAATCTTTGGTGATTATGTTAATGGAATTCAGAGCTAGGGTATACTGTGGTGCCTCTGTAACAAAATAACCTCAGTTACAAACGAAGGTGAATATCTGTGATAACATTTTCTGCACCTCTTTTCTTTAGTAAAGTTAACTTATAAAATCAATTATACAATGTCCCAAATCCTGCTATTTACTTTAAAAGAAAATATTGTAATTAAATTGTTTCTTCAAAGAAGTAAGGTAAAAGATTTAAATAAAATTTGAAACTAAGTTGTAGATAACAGGTTCTCAGACAGGTTGTCACTCTTATCCTGTAAAGCACTTTTTCTTTGAAGTAAGACATAATAATTAATCCTAGAAGAAATGTTTGTCTGAAATTTCACTGGCTAGTTGCAAGAATAAATAAATGCCTTATCTATTCTAGCTTAAGTGACTTATTTACCTTTTATAAATAATGGAGCCATTACTGTCACTAACTCATAATCTCTGGATGTGAAAGATACACTTTACATCAGAATAAATGACTTTTGCATTGCAGTTTCGATTACACTGCCATCATGGCGTCAGAATTTCCCAGGGGAGCTTTAGTGAGTCTTGGTCAGTGCCTGAATGAATGAGTGAGTGGCACCTGGAAATATGGTGAAATTGATGTATGAAAATATTACTGGCTTATTCAAAGAAAGGTCTTTCCCATGGTTAGTTCTCAAATAACTGTTTACAAAATGACCTTCATCACTTCCCTGAAAATGCTTTGTTTTCTCATTTCTTTTCTGTTGAAACATTACAGTACTTCAGGTTCATTAGTTCTGAGATGGGTAAAAATAAAATTTTCAAATAAGATACCTCTTCGCTTACTTTCTTGTTCACTTATTATATAATATATACAGATAAAAGTGTGAAAAAGAAAGTTAAAAGAGAAGGTAGTTATGGGCCTCTAAGAAGTCTGTAAAGATAGTTAAAAGACTTCCTTGCTGATTTTTAGGAAAATATTACTTACTTTAAAAGTTTCCACCATGAAAGACCTATACAATTTTAAGTAGGCAAAGCTTTTTGAAAAACTCATGATAGAACAGATTATCAGTTTAAAAAATTATTTAAAACTTTTATTATAAAATTGTATATAGCACAATCTAATTAGCATTTATTGTACTGTGGCTAAAACCAGTGAGTAATTTATTTTGATCTACCAACGACTTCCTTAGTTATATCGAGGGAGAGATATACAGTGATTAAATTGCCCACAATGTCTGTAAAAATAGTCATAGACTTTTTATGCTCATATAATTGCGACTGATTTGCCCTCCCCTTCATTAAAAACTTAAAATTAGAGCAGAGACGCTATAATGATTCGTTGAAATATCCACCTCTATTATTTTAAAAAATCTATTCCCAGTTTCAGTTCATATATATTATCCTTTATTTTACTGTTTCTTGTTATTTCTACCTCTTATTATTCTAACCTTTTCCATAAGTGTATCTAAAACTTTGAAAAACCTTGTCTTTTACATATCACAACAATAAATAGCAAGCTTGACACATTTCTTCTGTTCTAGCTAGAGAAGATTCTTTTGAGGACTAAGATTTTATGATTCTATGAAATGTTGGTACAATTGCCATGTTTGCCCAGAAGTATTATCCTCATCAAATGCTGAAGGAAAAATATTCAATTTTAACTTTTCTCTGAATCGCTTCTCCCAGTAGGTCGCTGTGATGATCGTAAGCAGCAGAAACACCTGCTCATAAGGCTTTGGAAAATGGGTATGAGAAGAAATTGACAGTTGTTTGTTGAAAGTGAAAGTATAATATTTAAACACCGTTTGCAACTTTTAACTGAGTCAGGTGTGGAGCGAGATGCCAATTCTATGTAAATCAGCCCTCGGGGTCAGCAACTTAGAGACTTTTGTCCAGTGCAACCCCTTCTCGCCAGATTTTTACAGATGAAAACAGAGAAGTATAGTGAGAAAAGGACCAGATTTGGGTAAGGAGGGTTAGGTTATTAGGGCAGTTCTGATACTAAATAGTGGTGTAAGCTTCTGTACGTAGACGTGGGGTATCCCCTGCCCTTTATAGCAACACTAGGATGGGAAGGTAGCACAGGCCTCCAGCTCATTTTTCTTTACGTGTTATTCTGTTGCTGCCTTCATGGAGCAGAAAATAATAAGTTTAGAATGAAGTTAACACTGAGTAAGCCTAAAACTGGAAAAATAGGTGGGACAGTGTCTTCTATTTCAGATTATGGGTGCGCTATCACGATTCACACTATTAGCATACGTACTTTTAAGTTGGAATAAAATATCTCTGGCCTACAGCAAGGATTTACTGTATAGCACAGGGAACCATATTCAATGTCTTGTAATAACCTATAATGGAAAAGAATCTGAAAAAAATATATATATATATATCTTTTTCAGAATATATATGTATTCTTTTTCAAAATATATATATATAACTGAATCACTTTGCTGTACCCCTGAAACTAACACAATATTGTAAATCAACTGTAGTTCCATAAAAAAAATAATAAAATATCTCTGACCTTAGGCATAGAACACTGGCAGAGAGATTTCTAGGATGAGTTTCAATTAGAAAATTCTATCTCTCCATTTGTTTAACCATTTTAAGCCTTGTATATCCATGGGTGCAAGGAAAGGTGAGGATGTAGACCAGCACTGTCCAATAGAAATATAATGTGATCCACATATTAATTTTAACTTTTCTAGTAGCCTTGTTAAAAGGAAAGTTTTTTAAAGGTGAAAATAATTTTAAAAACGTATTTTTTTAACCAAATGGACTCAAAAGATTATCATTTCAATATGTAATCAATATATTAAAAATTATTCATGAAATATTTTCTGTGCTAAACGTTGAAATTTGGTGTGTATGTCACACTTAGAGCACATCTCAATATAGACTAGCCACACACCAAGTGGTCAATAGCCACATGTGGCGGCTGGTTGCCACATTGGTCAGCATAGCTGTAGACAGAGAGAGAAAGTATAGTTAGCTTGGCTAATGACTTGATTGGAGGTAAAGAAGGAACCAGCTCGATGGTGAAGTTAAAGGTCTATACTATAGGCGTGGAGGGTGTTGCTGTTTTATTTTGTTTTCCTGGACTCTCTAAAGTCCAAAGCAACCTATTTTGCATTACAGTCACCAAACTGGAGTAGATCCTGTGATTGTTTAGGGCAGGGACACCTAACCAGCCATTCATGGAACTCGACTTGGTTCTTCTGCAAGTCTGCAACGAAGTCTTCCCAGATTGTTTCCTTGGTCTTTCCTTTACCTAAAATGCAAGACCCAGAGAGACGGATGGCAATGGCTTCCACCAAAAGCTCTTTCTTCACGTTTAGCACTCCTCTTTATTTTTCTATTGTCCCCAGTATAGTGCTAAGTAAGGATCACAAGAGGTCCAAAAACTAAAAACTTACGTCTTCTCCCTTCCTGGGACTTCCCTGGTGGTCCAGCGGTGAAGACTCTGCACTCCCAATGCAGGGGGCCCGGGTTCCATCCCCGGTCAGGGAACTAGATCCCTCATGCTGCAACTGAAACCCAGAACAGACAAATAAATAAATAAATAAAATATATTTTTTAATCCCTTTAAAAAAAAAGTCTTCTCCCTTCCTATTCAGGGGTAACTGTTTACCTATAATTTTATTATCCTCACCACATTGTTGGAATGGGTTGGATCATGAGCTGATACTCTAAATCCAACTGGTCATTGGCAGATGCTGAGGAATTAGCCCACTGGGTTGGTTTGAACACCCAGCCTCACGCTGCCTAGGGCGATTCTGTCTGATTCAAGGAAGAGTGGAGTTTTGCTCAAGCGTGGGTGAGAGACAGATGCGGAGGATCCTCTGAAAATACTGCTGCACCAGACGTGAACCCTCAGTCACCCAGGCCACCAGAGTCACCCATCCAGGCTTCCAGGCTTCTCTTCGTACTCGACCTAGCCTCAGCCTAACAGACTGCTCTCGTATTTGCCCTTTTTTAAACTAACCATAAATAAACCCTGACCTTGACCATCTCCAGGCTTCTGCTTACCCTCTAACTTCCGCCTGAGATGCTACTTTCAGTTCCCACCAGTTCTCTACCTTCTGACATGATATCTGTCATTCCGGTCCTGCTTCAAATGACATCTCTCCCCTGGCTCTGCAGTACAGCTGACCGAGTGACCGCCGTCCTGTCTTGATTGCAGAGCACCCTGACCTTCTGCCCTGGTATTGTCCCCACTAGTTCCTCGACAGCACACGCCCAGCCATATTCATCTCAGGGTCTCTCGCTAAGTACCTTACACACACTAGGCATCCGCTTTCATTAAAAAGGGTTCATTGAACCTGAGCTTTCTGTCTGTACCGTAAGTTGTCTCTGGGATTTTCAGGTAGCAAGTTGTTTATTTTCACATAATATACAACTATATAGCATGGGCCTTTGGTAGTTTTTTACTGAAATTGTAGTTAAGCACTTAGTAAGTTTTACTTAATTTTTCCATTAACCCTTTTTTCTGTATAATATCTACCTACCTAGTGAGTGTGTGTATGTGTTTTCTCTCTCTATATATCCATCTGAACAGATACCTATATACAGATATGTAGAGAGATATCTGTTATCTATCATATGAAGAGAGAATGTACACACATATGTGAACATATATAGCATATATAGAGAATATACATATATACTGTACCTGTATATATTCATATATATATTAAACATTACTTTCAGCAAATGGCTTTTATGTTCCTGTTTGTCATGATCTACCTATGTTAATAAAAACTATCTTGTACCAAGGCTGAACTTAATACACTAAATTAGAGTTAATTTTATAGAATAAAAGTGCTTAGTTATGAAAGGAATAATCTGTAAGTCTCCTTTAAACAGGAGATGTATCTAGTTCCTTTTAAATATGGTCAATTTTGGGGACTTCCCTGGCCGTCCAGTGGTTAAGACTCTGTGCTTCCGCTGCAGGGGGCATGGGTTCGATACCTGGTCGGGGAACTAAGATTCTGCATGCTGTGTGGCGTGGCCCCCCCCCAAAAAAAAAATATGGTCAACTTTTAAAGCTTTTTTTTAGCTTAACTGCAGAAAAATTCAAAGTCATCTATGTGCACCAATGTATTCTAAAAGTTATGTGCTAAGTAGCCTAACTGTGCAACAATTAGAAACATAGTTCAAACTAATGTTAAACATTTCTTATATTTTCCTTGGTACATTTTCAAATGTTCGGTGTTTCCTTTTTTGCTTCTTTTCACTCCCATGTTATCTTTATCTCTATGACAGTGGAGTGCAGGCTAAGACCCAACAGGAGAGAGAACAATAGGTTCAACTCTCTTCAGCCTTGTAATGGGTGAGCTTTTTTTCCGTTTAAAACAAGAGAATTGAATGTTTAAAGTGTTTTCATTTTCTATCACTGCATTCCTTAGTTTAAAAGAGTGAAATAGAAAAGGAGATGAGAAGTATATTTGTAATAGACAGAAAAGCAATTCCCTTTCTCAGTCTGTGAAAATGTTCCATTCTTTCCCACAGAACATATTCAATAAAACTTTCCCGTCCGGCAGTCAGAAGTTAAAGATCTTTTCAACTGATTACAATTTCATATCCTTAGAAAACTAAACTTTCCTTTCTCTGTTCATCTCTAGTTATTCTGCAGAAGGAGGGTTTTTCACATAGGATAACTAAACCAAGTCTTATCCTCAGTATTTTAAAAAATATATACCATTATTTAAATTCATGTGTATTCAAGTCACTGAATGAAGGTTGCTTGAATACTAAGAGAGTTACTTGATCTTTGTTCAAAATTAAAGTTTACTGCAGTGATATTTATTTATGCATTTTCCCCCAAATAATAAATTAATTTGCATCAAATACTATGCTTTCCATTGGCTTGGGGGAATTTGATTTAGTGACTTGAGCCATTGACCTGGTAAAAAATCTATAGAAACATCTGGTGCTGTGAAATAAAAGACACTACTACAATGAACACTCATTTTCCCCTGATGCCTGTAGTAAACCATATTCATTACTGCTATGTTAAATGATTATATGTCTTGAGTTTTTCTCCACCCCCCCTCCACCCCCAGGAACTTTAGTAATGGATATATACTAACCCATACAGAATTCACTTGATTTATGACTATGTAGCAAAAGCTGTTT
>NC_045794.1:13594233-13681733 GCF_009873245.2 Balaenoptera musculus | reverse complement strand
ATTCCATCCCCACCATATGCTAGCTGTGCAATGTTGCGTAAGTCACTTAATTTCTCCGAGTTTGGTTTGCACATCCTTAAAATGGAGACGCTAACGTCTGTCCTGCAGATTTTGAAAATTAAATGAAAGAATTTATTTATAAGTACCAGGAACACAATAGGTTCTCAAAAATTAGTTCTTTTACCTTGATATTTATAATTTACTTTTACCATATAATATTTCACTAACTTGGTTTTTACATAAGATATCTCCTGCTAAATGTAGATGTTCAGAATCTGGCCTAGTATACCTCACAATGTATAATTTACCCAGGAAATAATTCAAGAAGTCATCTTGTAACATCTTGAGCCTTCCCAATAGATGTTTGGAATCAAAGTAGGTTGATTCAGTCTGTAGTGACACTTAGCCAAAAATAAATTAGCAAATGCACATAGTTTTTAATGTAAGGATATGAATACAAGAACACAAATGTCCACACATCCTTACAGACTCATTAATATGCATGAGCCTATATGTGTGTATGTTTTAAAGGTATATTAGTAGTAAATTTAGAATATTTTTGTTTACTTACCACATTTCATCCACTAATAGCATTTACTAACAATAGAGTTATCTTTGTGCAACAATAACATTTACTGCTTTTCTACTTATAAACAATTATGTATTTATAGTGGAAAATTTAGAAAATAGAAAGGGATAAAGAATAACATTGTCCCATGTCTCACTGTTCTAAAAGAAATTATTTTAAGATTTTGGTATGTGGCTAACCATACATTTTTCTGTGCATATGTGGCAAATGATATATAGCATATACTTTATATTATACCCACACTTAAGCATCTTAAAGGAAAGTAACAAGGAAGAATCCTAATGTTTGTTACTTGGACATTTTCATTAATATAGGGTGCCTTTTTCCCTGCCTTTAAAAATTCTTTTATGATATTTTAAGCTTTCTTGTGTTCAGTTTTATGGATAAAGCTTCATATATTATTAAATCAGTCTTCTGTCATCAGATGTGTAGGTTGTTTCTTCAAGTTTTTATATCATCAGTATTATCAATCTAATGTGGACTTTATAAACAAATACTCAAATCTGTGTCAGGCTAAATTCACAGGAGCATAGTTAATTAGACAAACCATATAACAGTTTAAAGGCTTACGTTATATATTGCCAAAGTGCTCTCCGGAAAAGTTATACCCGTTATTCTCACACCAGAAAAGAAAAAACAATGCATTCCCTCACATAAGTTCCAACACTGGGAATTATTATTTTAAAAGAAATCCTTGTCACCTTGAGGGATGAAAGATGGTATCTCATTATCATTTTTAATTAGCATTTATTTGATTACTAGTGACCCTTTGATATTTCTTCTATTAGGGAACTGCCTGTTTATTCCTTTTGTCCATTTTTCTCTTAGGGCAGGCTTACTATTTTATCCGTGTTCTACACAGAAAATTAAAACATCATTCAAGTGCTAAACCCAGCCTAAATTCTATTATGATGCAAAGTCATTGTAGGTTGTTAATGCTATTTACAAATCGTATATCAATTTTATTTCACCATTGAAATAAAAAGTTGCATTCACAATTACGTCTGTCTCCTCAGTGGAACTCAGTCAAGTAAGACAAACACTCCTAAATTTTGACTCTAAAACTGTTCACATTCTTATTGCTGCAGAATACTGTTCTAGTATCATTATTAAAGTACCTAATATATTTCTGTGTGCGCTTCATTTATTACATGCCATAATGGGACTGAATATCTTTAGTGCTGGTTATGCACAATTAACACTTAGTTATCATCTTGTCACTTCCATCCCTACAAGACAAACTTCTTTAATGCAAGAAGTCAGCTAATCTTCATCAGTCAAGCAAAGCAGACAAATTTTGTTACTCTGAATCCAGAAGTTTTCAATATAGGAGACTCTCCTTATCCTTTGGCGTCTGCTTGGGAAATCTCTCCAATAAAGCCATCTGCCTCAGGAGCCTCTACTCATAGTAGCCAAATCATTGTCTTAGTATTGCACCTTTTCAAGTGACACACAAGGCCAATAGGTAATTTATAGGCACTTTCCCTTAAGCAAACTTTCTTAACCCCTGAAATTATGATTTTATAAATGCTTATGAATTTTATTTAGCAAGTCGTTTCATCTTAACTTTTAAATCACAATATCATTAAGATCTGAAGCATTTCTGAATGTTTAAAAAGGATAGTAGTAACAATGAACTTTCAAGATGGGTGATCTTCTCTGTCCTTTTTAAAAGGGTATGGCTAAAAATGTGAATCCTGAATTAAAATCTAAAAGTCCATCTATTTTGAAAGGACCTGAAGAAGGTTATTTTGAACATCTTGTATGATAACTTGAATCTCATTCAGAATTGGAAAATTCTGAGTAATAGGTTAATTTCTTAAAGATGAGTAAGCCCCCCCTTAGAAAATTCTAGGAAACTAAATGATGGTTTTATAAGAGAAGGGAAAAAATGCTTGTTTGTAATGAAATTGCCTCAAATATGTAGAACTGTGTAACATTAAAGAAAAAAAGCACTGTGCTAGGCTCTGTGGAAACAGAGGTGAATAAAATCCAGTTTCTCTCTTAGGGGTATTTAGAGCTTAGGGAGAGACAGGCCATCAAAGACTCACAGGAGAGAAGAATGTAATCGATGCTAAACAGTTCTATACTGAGGGAAGAGAGGTCTGTCCTTCTTGAAGTCTTAAGAAAGCACCAAAGGGTTGATGTCCTGGGTGTTAAAGGACTCTCTAGGACTGGTTAGGATATAGGAAGTATGTCTGGTGGGGGGTGGAGGAAGTGAGGAAGGCTGGGTGCAGTGAGGAAAGGATTTTTCCAGACAGATGGAACAGCCGGCAAGGCATGGAGGTGTGAAAGCATGTAATGTGTTCCGGAAATGAAAAGTGGCTCAGTGTGCTCAGAGATTAGAGAGGGAGTTTGGTAGGGACGTGGAGGAGTAGGGGATAGAGAGAGGAAATCGTAAAGGTAGGAAATCAGTGAACTAAAGTCAACATGAGTCCAAATTTAAATTATTCATCAAAAGTATCTTTGTTCTTTAAGGCTATTCAGTTCTACAATAAGTCTGTCTTAACCAACATTTGTGGACCACCCACTTCAAGTGGTAGTACAGGTTATGGTGGTATTTCAGAGGGTTCAAAAGAAATTTAGCTCATGGTCATTTACCTCAGCACTGCTGCCCAGAGTGGGAAACCTGTTACACATTCATGAGAAAATTTGAAATGCCAAAGTAAATGACACACCAATAAATAAGTGCTTTGGGAAAGATCAGAATGAGTTGACGGGGTCAGGGAATACTGATGGAGGGAATGGAACCTAAAGAATTTTGATTGATTGATTGATTGAAGTATAGTTGCTGTACAATATTATATGTTACAGGGGCACAATATCCACAATTTTTAAAGGTTTTACTCCATTTATAGTTATTATAAAATATTGGCTATGTTCCCCGTGTTGTACAATATATCCGTATAGCTTATTTTATACCTAATCGCTTGTACCTCTTACTCCCCTACTCCTATATTCCCTTAAAAAAAGAATTTTTAGAATTTAAGTAGATGGAAAAAAGGGAGAAATATCCCTGGCTAGGGAACAGCTAAGCAAAGGTGAGAAGATTATTGTTAGCAAATAATAATGAGAGCAAATTTTTATACAGTGCTGATCACACACAAGATATCATTCTGTTTTACATGTGCTAACTCATTTAGTTCTCAAAATAACCCAGAAGTAGGTACTATTATTAGCCTCATTTTACAGATGAGGAAGCTGAAGTATAGAAAATTTAAATAACTTGCCCAAGATTACACAGATAGAAAAGGGTAGATTCAAAATTTGAACCTGGGCAGTCTGGATTTAATCTCTGGATTCAGAGCCAGTATGAGGAACCTGACCTGTTTCAAGATGAAGATTTTCTTTTCTGACAAAGTGGGTATAAATGGGAGTAGATATAGTGGAGTTAAAAAAAGGTAGATGCTAAATAATTGATAATGGGATTTGGGGTGTGGGTAGTGAAACTTGGTACAGAAAAGATTGTTGGGAATGCATTGTGTGATGACAACTGGGCTGGCATTGGGAAAAGACAGTAAATTTGTTCACAAGTGTACAGTGAGTATATAACCTGCACTTCTTACTGAAAACAGTACAGTATCAAAATCTCCATCTTTTAGTAACTGAGTATGCTAAATAGAACAGTAGAGACATTGGAAATATGGACTGGATCCCCTTTCTTTTTAAAGTGCTGTGGAAATGGAAATTAATTATAATTGGCAGTCACTAACCTTAGGAAAATAAGATGACTAAGTTAACATTTTCATTCTTAAAAAGGATGTCACAAATGAAAGCTTCCTAGCAGAGGCATTTGATAACCCGCTCAAAACTACTCTAAGCCCCTTATTTTATAGCGATGATTTCTTAATTATTGTCTGTACATTTCAAGTCTCTAAGACCATATGAATTCAACTAGAGTTACTCCAAAATATCTGGAAATTAAATCTATGATTAATTCTAAAACATTAAGATTAGGTGGCTTAATAATCTGATTGGGCATCTTTTTATTCCTTAACATATTTTTTTAATGATGGCAGAATTAATTGAACTGACTATATCACAAGCGATTAAGATTAATTTATAAGGAAGATTATCAGTTTATTTTCAAGAATTTTAGCCTGACCTATTACTATATATACATACGCTATCCTCTGGCCATCACTATTTTTATAGTATTTTTCTGAAATGCTAAATCTCATCAGGACCTGGTTACAGAACATTGGAAATTAGCCTTTCTTACAAAATCACAGTTATAGATCATTTTGTTAGGTGTCCGACATCTGCATTGCTATTCCTCTAATTTCTTCATGTTTATATATAGGACATTTTAAAGGAAGATATCAATCCTAATTGCAAAGCAATCATAATCTGTTCTTAACTATAGCTTTCAAAGCTGTTTTGTTTGTTATTTGTGTGTGACATTCCTCACCTATGTTCTGTTTCATTTTGACCTTTAAGTAGAAATTGATATGCACATAAAAGGTACTTTATCCAGTTGACAACATATTAATAACAACATATCTTAGGTAGGAATATTTTAGATGAATTCCATTTGTATTGCAAACATCTCATTGAATAATAGGCTTTCTTTTGAAAAGCTATGTAAAGAAGTAATAATAATACAAAAAACCTATATAACTTCATAGCCTCATGCTTTACCGCCTCCAGGTAAAAGCATGGATTTTTTTTAAATTGCTTTCAGTCATTTATTTGTTTTGTTTTTTTTTTTTTATAATTTTATCCCTCAGTTTATTTTATTTATTTATTTATTTTTGGCTGTGTTGGGTCTTCGTTTCTGTGCGAGGGCTTTCTCTGTTTGCGGCAAGCGGGGGCCACTCATCATCGCGGTGCGCGGGCCTCTCACTATCGCGGCCTCTCCCGTTGCGGAGCACAGGCTCCAGACGCGCAGGCTCAGTAGTTGTGGCTCACGGGCCCAGTTGCTCCGCGGCATGTGGGATCTTCCCAGACCAGGGCTCGAACCCACATCCCCTGCATTGGCAGGCAGACTCCCAACCACCGCACCACCAGGGAAGCCCTATTTGTTTTTTTTTTAATTGAAGTATAGTTGATTTACAATGTTGTGTTAATTTCTGCTGTACAGCGGAGTGATTCAGTTATACTATATATATATATTCTTTCTTATATTCTTTTCCATTATGGTTTATCACAGGATACTGAATATGGTTCCCTGTGCTATACAGTAGAACCTTGTTGTTTATCCATTGTATATATAATAGTTTGCACCTGCTAATCCCAAACTCCCAATCCATCCCTCCCTCCCCCTCCCTTCTCCTTGGGAACCACAAGTCTGTTCTCTATGTCTGTGAATCTGTTTCCTAGATAAGTTCATTTGTGTCACATTTTAGATTCCACATGTAAGTGATATCATATGGTATTTGTCTTTCTCTTTTAGACGTACTTCACTTAGTATGAAAATCTTTCGGGACTTCCCTGGCAGTCCAGTGGTTAAGACTCCATGCTTCCTCTGCTGGGGGCATGGGTTGGATCCCTGGTCAGGGAACTAAGATCCCACAGGCCATGCGGCATGGCCAAAATTAATTAATTAAAAAATTGATGCAAAAAAAATCCGTGATGAACAAAAAATGAAAATTAAAAACAAAATCTCTATGTCCATCCATATTGCTGCAAATGGCATTATTCCATTCTTTTTTGTGGCTGAGTAGTATTCCATTGTGTGTGTGCGTGTGTGTGTGTGTGTGTGTGTGTATACACCACATCTTCTTTATCCATTCATCTGTGAAAGCACAGTTAGGTTTCCATGTCTTGGCTATTGTGAATTGTAAAAGCATGGCTCTTGAATCCAAAGAGACCAGGGTGTTTTCCTTCCTCTACCATACACATTCTAGCTATGGAACCTTGGGCAGGTTTTTAAAATTCTGGGAGGAAGTGTTAGGTTTTTCATCTGAAAAAGAGTGTTAATATTTACATTCTCAGCTGGATTTAAGGAATAAATGTGATCACTGTATATACATGCTTAGCCTTAGCACATGGTAAGTACTTTATAAAAGGTGATTATTTTAATTACCTACATTCCAAACATTGAGGGAAGGCTTTACATATTACATTTCTACTCTGCTGCCAACTTACAGAATTTACTGATGTTAAAGATAAAAATCCTGAAGTTTCATTTTCAATATCGTGAATGGAAGGTTGGAATTTGAACCCTATTCATTGCAAATGTCTCTCTGCCTTTCATATACTTCTTATTTTAACATTCCTACCATCCAGTGATGTAGTTGTTTTATCTTACCCACAGAGAACTGACTCAGAGAGAGTATGAAATACACCCTATATCTTGCACTGAGTAGGTGAGAGCAACAGAGCTCAGGACCAAATCCCCAGGCTCTTGGCTCAGTGCTTTTCTCACTATAATTACTCTGATTGTATTAATCTACAAATAGAAATTACCTAAATTTCAAGGCCCCTGAAGGTAAGGATGACATGACACAACATGACAAAAAAAACCAAAAACAAAACACGTTTTTATTTGATGGCAAATAGAATTTGGAGGCTTGTTAACAAATTAAAGCAAAATTTTAGACAGTATGGAGTTGAAAAAGTATTTCCAGTTTAGTCGGTTTTTAGGGGAAAAGAATATTCAATAACATCAGCTGGAACACGAGAGTATTTAATTAAAATTATTTATTTTTGATGGATATTTTATTATTAGCTTATTAGTCAGTTCAAATTAATTTCAACATTAATATAAAGTGAAAAATTTGAACAGTAATCAAATATATTCTGCATGCTACTTTATATAATCTCACATAAAAGGTAAGTATCTAATCTGGCTACTTACCCCTGCCCAACAAAAGAAATATTTCCTTTTATTCAACATATCTTAATGATCAGGATAATCTACAAAACCTGGTTTATTCAAACACCACTTTTTAAGCACAATATTTTAAGTTTATAGTTTGCAACTAATAAAAAAGAAGATATACTTAAAGTCCAAACTTGAATGTTCATTGTATCCAATAGCCTTGACCACAAACAACTGCAGGATTTCAAGATCAGGGCATAGTCTGTACTTTCAATCAGCATCATCAGCAGGCAGTAATCCTGGGGAAAAAAAGTAAATTCCACAAATAAACAGACCAATCTTCCTTTAAGAGGAAAGCTAATTCTTTTCAATCTACTTTTTTTATTACACTATTTTCCCCTCTATCTACTTAGCTAGAATAAGGATAAATTTCCAAAGCTACCCAGTTGGAAAATAAATAGGTTCGCTGTTTGTCTAGCATTCCAATCTTTGCAAATGTAAATCAGCCCAACTGCTCCTCATTTAAACGTTCAACTTCACAAAACATTAAAGGGTGGCTTTCATGACACAATTTAATCTATCCACTAAGATTTCTGCTTGAACATCATTTGAAATTGACTATCTGATAAAGAGAGACCACTATCAAAGGTCAGTGAGGTCAACTTATATAATGACAAGTAGTTTTACTGGGTCAACTCTACCAGACACTGCTGTTTGAAGGTTAAATTGTTACAATTAAAAATATATACAAATCTCCCCAGAGTTACTTTATTGTTAAATGTACTGGAAACAGCACAAGCATTTTTTCTGATCTTAATTGTGTCCAAAGTGTCACCACTGGGAAATTATACAAAAAGAGCACTTATTAAAAACATTACAATCTTGCACATTAAACAGTGCTTTATAGAATAAAATACATAATTAGCTACTGGAAACTAGTTTATTTATCACATCAATATTAAGAAGTTCATCAGGTTACTCCCTTTGGTTTAATTGGAAGTACTCTAAGAAATACATTTACTACTTCATAGTTGGTGAACTTGCCACAAACAAAGGAATATGGCCCAGCATCTGAGTCTGATGCAAAAATAACTTTCACTTCAGAATGATTACTTCCAAATTACGAGAATTTAATCACATTTTAATAACAGAGTAAAAGGAAGCTTTAAGTGAGAAGCTCTAAAGTGGGCTATTTTCTAATCATTTGATTCATTTTAATGCCTTTTACTTTTTTTATAAAATGGATAAATGGGCAATGATGAAAGCTTCCATAATCACTGCTGTGAAATATTATTATCATTGTTTTAATGGGTGTAAATATAGATCAGTTCTTTTTTTCTTTCCAATATGGTAAAAAAAAAAAATCACCTTTGCTGCCCAAGGTGTTTTCCTCAATGTTCTTATGAGTTTTATATATAAAAGTAGGATTTCAAATTTTGTGTGTAGCATTTCCTTAAATGACCAGAATGGTTTAATTTTGACGACAAGGCAATTTTCTAAGCCAAACTTTCAAACTCAGGGAATTACCATAAATTGAAATGATGAAATGATGATTAGGAAAAGAAATCTTCAAATCTATAGATCTGAGTGAAGTCATCGTAACCATTTTATTTTTGTAAATATTTTCAGATTTTGTGTTGGAGACAAATTTTTCCTAAAGAATAACATGATCCTTTGCCAGACGGACTACGAGGAAGGTTTAATGAAAGAAGGTTATGCACCCCAGGTTCGCTGATCTATCAACATCACCCCATTAAGAATACAAAGCACTCCATTCTTTTATCTTTTTTGCTCCACGTGTATATAAGAATTGACACAGGAACCAACTGAATAGCGTAGATATAGGAAAGCAGGATGGTTATATGGAATAAAAGGCGGACTGCATCTGTATGTAGTGAAATTGCCCCAGTTCAGAGTTGAATGTTTATTATAAAAGAAAAAAGTAATGTACATATTGCTGGATTTTTTTGCTTGCTATTCGTTTTTTTTGTGTCACTTGGCATGAGATGTTTATTTTGGACTATTGTATATAATGTATTGTAATATTTGCAGCACAAATGTAATACAGTTTTATTGTGTTACCATTTGTGTTCTGTTTGCTTCTTTGTATTGTTGCATTTAGTACAATCAGTGTTTAAACTTACGGTATATTTATGCTTTCTGTATCTACCAGCTATTTTAAATGAGCTGTAACTTTCTAGTAAAGAATTGAAGAGCCAATCTCACTAATGATACACATATAAAGCAAGTCTATCAACATTAAAAATACTGAAAAAGAAAGACACACAAAGCATTTTAGCAACGTCCACTTATTGCCACAATGATTTAGAGTCTATCAGTGTTCTCATTATCACCCCCTATTTTCAGGGGGTTAAAGATCAGCTTTAAAAAAATGCATAAAAATTTCATCTTAAAGCACTTTCATTTTTTACCAACGTGAAAAGTGCCATTTTTAGAATAACTTTAAAGCTTAACAGTTATCCTTTTAATACCCTTTTTTGTGTGTGTGCTCTTTACCTAGTCAATGGCTTTGTTTTGTTTCCTTCAGCCATTCACCGCTTATGTGAGCTAGTGCCTTTGGGTATCATGTAAAAATTTTCCAAAGGGTTACTTTAAAAAAGGGTTACCACAATTATGAGCTAATTTTAAAATGATAAATTTCTCATACAAATTTTGCCCAGATCTCTCCATAAGAGGTAAGCGTATAATAACTTTATGATTTGATACATTTCTGGCACCAAAAGGTTTTGAGTGCGAATCTACTGAAACCATGATAATGCACATGGAATCTATGATCCTATTTGAGGAGTGAAGTCACTTTTGATCAGAGCGGGATAGTGCTCACAGAATCTTCTAGAAGAAGAGAAACAAAGGGATCGATAAAAAGCTGAGAACTGGTGATTATATATTTTTCTGTATTTACCTGCCACTTGTTTTAATGTTCAAAAGTGAACACTTTAAAAGTTTGATGTGTCTTACTCTCATTGCTTTCTCTAAGTAATTAGCCGCTCAGAATGTATCACACCTGGGCTGAAATCTGTCATTCCATTTTTTTTTAAAGGTGAAAGATTATTCCCTTATCTACATGATAGCTGATAAAAAAGAAAGCTTGCTAGAAACAAAAATTATGGAGACTGATTATTTAAATTACAATTAAGGAAATAAAGTTGTGACTGTGTTCTCTTCTTTGGGGTTGCTCACACTTTGTTTCTTTGCTTCCGCTCTTTGTACTCAAAACTACTTTTCAGCAGATCTGATTCCTCAACAGGCACAATGAAGCACATTTTTACTAGAGCAACTTTTAGTGCTGTGGGCTTTCTTTTTTCTTTTCTTTTTTTTTCTTGATCACTTGTATAGGATACAATATTTCCCAGTGTTACTTGCATACATACTTTGTCCTGCCGAATATGCATTGCAGATAAAAATTAAATGTGATACCTGAATTCTTGGTTTGGGGCCAAAATATTAAACTGAAAAAAACATGCTGGTGTGGATTTGAGTTGTTTTCAAACAAAGCTTTACTATGAACATGCATGTGAATCTGGATATTGCCTCTCATTTTTAAGAAAATAGTTCTGTGAAAAGTGAATGATATGTATTTTTACAGATGCTTCATGGTTGAGTGTTCAAGTCACATGTCCTCCAAATTTGAGATATATCCCCAAAACAGAGTTTCAAAAATAGCAGTTTGGGGCCTACAAAATAACTATGGATATTGTTTTAGCCTTTGAGCCTTACATTTATTTCATGAAAAGACTTGCATAGCCAAAACCAAAAAATAGCAAAACAGAACAAATGGGAGGAAGGTGGGGGAGATATGTAAGAAGTGGTTTTCCTAACACAGCCCTGCTAATCCCCATTAAGAGTTGTTTGAAATTCATGTGGATGTAAAAATGTAATTGTCCGTGTCTTTTTGCATCATCTTTTTTAGATTTAAATGGTTTTGCATATGCTTATCAATATGTCAAAATACTTGTAGATTGGGAACAAACTTCTCTCAGCTTCTTGAAGCTGTTCAATTATCCCTGCCACCCAAAGACCAAACAAGGTCTTTTGCTTAATCCTTTGGGAATTAATTCTTATGCTTTTTACTACAAACAAAATTACTCACCTGGTTTAAAGATTAAGGCCTTAATCTCCTTAGATTATCTTTAATCTCCATAAAATGGTGGAACAAGACAGAAATAGGCCATTTTACAGCTAATTGCCCATAAATAGTAGCATTTTTGACTGAAGTACTAAGCTAATTGTCTCGACTACTCAAAGTCCCTGAACTGTTGTCAACTTTCCTCTTTGTGTTGTGTAGCCCTGACGTCACTTAGCTTGTTATCTGAAGCCTCCAGTAGAACATCTCCGATGGAGCATTGATTTCTCAAGCAGCGAAAGCTCCCTTTCCAACACGCATCTCATGTAGGCTGCCTATGATGAGGGACCAGGCACTTGCACTCCACTAGAGTGCTGGCTGAGTTTAAAAGCTGACCTGTGTTTGTAATTTCACTTTCATCTTGCTTAATAAATATCTGCTGGATTCTTTCATTCATTTTTTTAATATTCAGATTTAGGTTTTTAATAAAAGGGGTATTACAATATTTGATTGCACTTAATGGGCAAAATCTAAGATGATATCTAGAAAGCATACTATGAAAAAGGAAAAGAAAAGTGTGTAAGGACATTTACTTTCAAAAGGTAAATCATAAGCAGACAAAGTACCTCAAATGCATTCTCCAAATATTATATTTAGGATCTCTGAGCTAGGTAGTTTGTTGCTATTTACTTTTGTGGGGAAAATAAAACTGTCAAAATGAAGGTAGCAATTGCTGGGTATAATTTTGTACATTTATACAAATTTTAAGGGATCTTTCTGAAAGCAACCGTGTTGCTCTTGTCAGACTAAATTTCCAATTTCCTGGTTCCTGCATAATGAATTAAAACAAAAAACTCAACAAAATCCTACATTTTCAGGAAGAATGTTGTTCCTTCACTGAACCAGGGTGCTAAAAATTACATCTGTAGTAAAGCACACCATACGCAAGTGATTTCTTTTTAACTATCACTTTAGGCAAACCATTCTCTGGATAGTCACTTAAACAATTTCATAGAAATGATACTGGCCAAACATATTTAGTGTTCACTCAACTAAGCTGCAAAAACAAGGTACATGTTTATTGTAATAGGCCATTAACGCAGAATACAATTTTGGCAAAAGCCCTTTGATTGTTACTTTTTCTTAAAAATGCCATTACGGATATTTCCTAAATGTGATTTTAACGCAATGTAAGGTAATAGGAAGCAAAGCTTTAATACGGCTATTATTTCACATGACATTTATTAAGTACCTACTATGTGACAGGCCTTGCCCTGAGCACTCAGCCTCCTGTGAAGCCGACCTAGGATACTTTGTGTGTCAGATAACTTTAGGGAGTCTTTGCACTGGTTTGTACTCATCTCAAACCTACGAATAATGAGCACACAAAAGCAAATACCGCCTTCTACCTATTCAGCATGTCATTGGTATGAAAGCCCCAGAAAATATCTCAAGTAATCAATGTGTTCAGAGAATTATCTCACACAAGTTACTCATTAACTCAATAGCACATAATAAAAAAGAACATCAATTAATTAATGAGTCACCCTCAGATCGCTATGATTACAGTAGTGCTCTGTTGAAACAGCCGTTATAAATGGAGCTGCCTCTCTTTATTCATTGTTTTCAGTTGGCCCATTATTTGGCTGAAACCAGTGTCATATTTAACATGTGCTTGTAGGTAATTGTGTGATTAGTATCATAAATGAAGAATTCTGAACATCTACTGCTTATAAAACCTTATAAATGGTCAGGGAAAAAATCAAGAAAAATCTCATTTTTGCTGTAGCTTCTTTTGAAGCCAAGTGATTGGAAGGGTATTACCTTTCTACAAAGTATACTTTTTACATTTATAATCAAGATGTAAGACTTCCATGTTAAACATTAGAAGGATTAGCTACTGAACACTTAAAAGTAAATTTTCCAATGTTTTAGAATACACATAATTTCAGGAACTTTTCACAAAGACTAAAATATGCATGACCAGTTTTGAAACATTTTGGTACCCTCCCAAAAGGACATTTTTGCCTTTGGTGGGCCAGGTTGGGGAGGAGGTGTGGGGACCAGCAGTGATAGTGGACAAGATTATAAGAAATGCCAAGTATTACATGCAAAGTCACCAACGAAAGTTTCCCAACTATCTTGGTAAATGCCATTTCACTAAGCGTATAGAATAATTATAACAGTTCCCTTAGGTAAGTAAGAAACATCTGTTGGCAACACATAGCAGGTGTTAACAATTACACATACTGAAATTTTTTAAAATGTTAATTAAAAGAATTCTGTTTTCTGAAAAGGAAATTCAAAGATACTCCTGTTTTCAGCGTGCAGATCACGTAATGCACAACATTGTAAAGCCCAGATCATCTTGGATCAAGTAGGTTTCGTGTTTGGTTCAGATCATTGCAATCAAAAGTGAATTGGAATTCATTGCACTTTTTACACAATGGGTATTCTGGGCTGAGGAGCTGAATACTCATGAAATTGGCATAGCGGAGCAGATTGCAGAATATTTTGGCTTTATTAGCAAGGTGGTCGTCGTTAACTATACCAAATTTAATGGACACAGTACAAAGAAAAATGGGAGCAAGAGGCATGCAGGTAATAGATTATCCAAATCTTCTTTAACCCTGCTTCTGCAAAAGATTTTAAATCACATAAAATGAAACTGTCCATTTGTAACATGTGACATTATATTCCTCATCATCAGTAGTGTCTAACAACAGGTAACACTCACTGAACACTTACCATCTAGTATGTATGGTAAGTATTCAGTAAGTAGTATAAGTAGTAGTATGAGATTTTTCATTGCCCAGGTAATTTCCACAACACCCTCCTAACGTAGGTTCTATTAACCCCGTTTTGCAGATTTTAAATAAAAGTAAAGAGAGCTTACTTAACTTGTCCAAGGTCATACAGCTAAATAGTGAGATTTAAACATAAGTTTTCTGACTCTGGATCTATCTCTCAGAGAGTTTTCATTCTTATTAATATCATTATCATCATCATCATCATCACTATGATTATTATGTTCTATCCAAAAACTAGAAGTAATCTGTGCTTGAGCAAAAATTCCAAACATTTCAGAGTTAATGCCATCTTTAAAAATGAAAATTAGAAATAAGAGTGATCATATTTTCCTACATGCAATCCACTTAGGAGCTCCTTCTTTCAACCTTTAAGAAATTTATTTGAGGCTACAGAGCCAGGAATAATAGAGGATCCCTAGTAGAGCAGTATCAGGAACAAGAGGCAGTCAGCATAGACTTGAGAGTAGGAGTAGAAACCTGCAGTTGTCTGCAGCAGGATAAACATGCTGTGATGAGGTGAGGCTAGACCGCTGCTCTCCGAAGTCAAGATAATAAAATTAGTGTGTTACCTGTCTTTGACATTTTATAACTTACTTCCACAAGATATGAAACAAACCGAAAGTCAGAATAACAATCTGTGTCAAACTGTGTGTTCACTTGTCTAAAATACACAAGGTGTCGAGGATGCTTGGTCCAGATCAGTGGCCAAATAATTAAGGAACTCTCCAGTCACAGATTTATAATGGCAGGTTGAAGCAATAGTGGGCAAAGCAGCTATCCTTAACATAGAGCAAAATGCAATTACCTGCGTTCTCATACGACCACAGAAAAATCTGAGACCTCCTTCTTTCCATTGCTTCAACTGCTTGCTGCCATCACCACAGCCACTTCCATGTATTGGGATCCTTTCGAACTTAAATCATTCCAGATTAAGTGGTCCTAATGGGAATTTCCACCCCGCAAGTGTTCCTGTATTTTCAGTATATAATTAGTACTTAATCTGAAGAGTTCAGAGCTGTGATGATTACGGCAGAACATGGTCATACACAATTGCATAAACAATGTGCAGTTCCTCAACTTAGGAAGCACAGTGGAAGACCCAAGAATTTTTAATTGTGTGAGACCTTAGGTTAAGTTCAACATGACTTGCTAAAATATCCCTAAGAAAGTTTGGTGGAGCTGCTAGGTTGTCTCAAAGTTAAGCTTGACCTATAATTCCTTTATTATTCTTAGAGTATCCTCGGTTTAGTATGAATAGTAACAGGGGCCCGATGAAGACATAGAAACCACATGTGGGGCAGTTACTGATGCGTGAAAATAAAATATGGGATTGAAAATGAAATAAAAATTACATGGAAAGAGCCAGGAAACTTTGTAAAAAAAAAACACTGTTGGGCACCTTGCATGTGTGTAGCACCATATTAAGCATTTCTAAATTTTTTCTGCCTGAGAAACTTTGGTGCATAAAATATAATGTTCACTGCTATTTATTCTTTGTTTAATGCCCAATTTATTAAATATACCACTCTAACAAATGCAGTTTCTCTAAACACTTGTACACCATTTAAACAGCTAATAAGCCGAACTTGTAAATTTAATAAATCAGATCCAACCATTTAAACATTGATTAGAATCTTAGTCAAATTCTTCTAAACATTTCAATAAAATCCCATCTAATAAGCTTCAGTTCTTTAAAACCAGACAGAAATTCTCACTATGAGTCAAATTTCTTAAAAAAAATTAAAGTTGCATCAAATATTATTAATTTAAAATAATATTTCTATATTTTGCTTCATATCTTTCTAAGGTTACTTTAATAGTGTGTAATTCCTTTTAAAAATTAGAGAATTTTCTCTCAACTAGCTGTGGTTACAGGATCTGTGTTTTTGACTAACTGAACTTTGACTGGGGCACAAGAGTGAGCTACTCTGACCTAAATGATTCAAATTTGAACCAGTGCCATCAGTTGGCCAATAATTTAATAATCATGCTTTTCTTTTACATCAATGGAACTCTTTAAAGTCTAAGTCTTTCACATAGGTTATAATTTCCCATAACTCAATGCTTTTCCTAAATTGATATGTGCTGACATTATTGAAAGCTTAGGTATGCCATTTTAATATCTTATTATAAGCTATAGGATCATTTAGAGATTTTTATCTCCCAAGAAATAAGGAATTGAATCTATGCAGTCAAATTTCCTATTAGGACACTCGGCTAATCCTCTTTCTTGCACAAATTATTGGAGCTTCTTTTGAACTGATTATAATGCCTTACCACCTGTGTTGATTAGTTGATTAGTGTTTTGGGTATGATTTCACTTACAAGTCTCTACATTTAATCTTCTCTACTTGGAAAATAGAGGCAAATACGAATTGACACTATACGTTCAGTAGAAGAAACAGTCCACATATACCATTTTATTTAGCTTTTTTGTATTAATATTTTAACTATTTTGTGTACTTTACATTAACTTTTCCCTATTTGAGTACAGTCGTAGACCCATGCTTTCATAGACTGGAAAGCATTGCAGGTGGATTTAGTAGTAGGTTATGTTTCAAGTATTTTGTGTGTGTCTGTAGTTCTTACTGTAGGTGTCAATCAAAAAATTTGTTTTGAAAAATACTATCTTAGAAACTCAGAAAGCCAAAAATAAAGAGCTTGCGAGAAAATGCAGAGAGAAGCACTGCAAGGTGAACAAAGGTGAACTGTTCCAGAAAAGGGTACTCACCTGAAAACTGCAGCGGCCAAACAGCTGCTGTGTAAAAGCAAAGGTAGACGAAATCATTTTAGAGGGAGGGGACATTAGTTGGACATTGAAAAGAAGATGATGAAGGAACAGAAGGGAAAGTCAAGAGCTGATACCATGACTTAATCACCCATATCTGCAAGAGTTTACCTCACTCTTCACTAAGGATATTTGACAAGACCTTACTGATGCTACACTCTCGTCGTCGGGTTTATGCAGACCTTGATTATTTTTTAGGTAAATACGGTTATTCTTTATCTCAAAACACAATTTTCTTAGACCCAATTAACCCTTATTTTTTTTCCATTGAAACCATTTAAGACATAAACGTAGTGGTGAGCAGCTCAGCTCTGCCATCAGAGTGACAATAATCTTGAAAAAATTACTTAGTTCCATTAAGAGCCGTTTTCTCATCAGTAAAATGGGTAATAATACCTACTTCATAGGGTTTATTGAAAAATCAAATGAAACAATCTATGTTAAGTCCTTAACATAACGCCTAGTAATAGTATTCGGATTATTTTTACTATTATTATTTTTATGAATTCCAAGTTCTATGAGAGCCTCTTTAGTGCTATTTGCCCTGATGGAGGTTAATCAGTCTGGGTGAACATCAGGGGTGATTTATGCCCCAATAGGTAGACATGGGGCAAAGAATAACAATTACAGGTGAACATTCAACAAACAAACTAGAAAATTCCTTCTAAGCAAAATATTGAAATTCAGAGAGGAAATTAAATTGGGGATCTAGACCATAGTCAGAGACATTATGTGATAAAACATGTTTTTACTCTCTTCTTTTCATCTCCGAGATTTTGTGTATGTGTGTGTGTGTGTGTGTGTGTGTGTGTGTCGCCATGTATATGCCTAGCATTTATACTGGGATAACCTTCATTTCTGTTATTTAGCCAGAGGAACTCAATAATCACTATATTCATATAGTCAGTCATACAGACATTTATTGGACACCTACTGCATAACAGAGTCTCCTCCATGTCCCCTGAGGAATACAATAAATAATCCTTGCATTCGAGGGAAGACAAGCCAATGACTATTAACCATGAAAAGTAATAACCTAGAAAGCAGAACTATCCACAAAGTGCTGTGGGAACATTGGGGAAGAAGTGATTTCTTCTGTCTGGGCGCATCAGAAAAGGCTTCACGATAGACATTTTGATTCAGTCTTGAAGAACCATTGGCAGATGGAGGGAATGTTGGTGTTTTACAGGGACCACTCTCAATTTAAGTTCATCAAGCACTTAGTTTCATGGTGACTCATCTAGCTGATAGGCAATAGAAAATGATCAAAGATTTTGAAAAGATATAGAGTATAATGAAGGCCAAAGTTTAAGAAGATTGGGGCTAGGGAGGGGCAAGAGGGGATGTTGATAGTTCAGACAAGAGAACTTTGTAAAAACAAAAAAAAATACAAGGAAAGAGATAAGCACCTACACAGCATAATAGCTATTGGGAAATAAAAGATGAGTGGGAGTAGTGGGGAGAAGCAATAGGAAAGAGACAAATTACCAAGTATGACAGTTGGCTAAATGTAAAGGGAACGAGGGGGAAGGGTCAGATATGACTCTTGAGATGTGGGGATTTTTACCTTAAATTATTATAGCTAATGTAGCAAACCTAGAAAAGAGAATAAGAAGTATACCCTGTTTGACGACACTCTGGACATAAGGCACACATCTCACGTCAAAGTGCAGAGTTATATTACTGCTTTAGAAATTCTTTGGGCTTTTAAGGAAAAAAGAAACATAAGACTATTGGTTGCTGTGGGAGACCTTGCTAGGTGTCTGTGCCCTTTTCCCCTTCATTCTTACTAACAGCATACAGGGCAGTGATGTGCCAAAGCAAACATTTTCCTTTCGTGGATTCTTTTGTATCCAGGGATGGCCATTTGACACTGTTCTGGACCATGGGATGTAAAAATGAGTCATTGGAAGATCTGGGGATAACTTTTGCCTTTCCTGATCCAGGCACCACTTTTTCCTCTCTATTGGTCCCTTCTCCCCGCCTGGAATGTAAGTGGGAGCTTGTGGAACAAATCCCAATGGGAGATTTGAACAGACTTGAACTATCCAGCTTACCTCTGGACATCTTGTCACTGTGGACTGTGGTTGGGTTATCTCTTGTCACTGTGGTTAGGTTCTTGTTACATGTGGTCAAAAGCAACCCCTAACTGACATATTTGTTTACAGAAACTTGAGAAATTTTATGGGTACATTATCTGACTTCAGCTGTAGCCTGATTCAGAGAAGGGAAACTTTGCACTGAGTTTGTAAGACCCAACATTATGGTTTCCTTTCTTCTCCTCCCAATTTAGTTCCCTCCTGTCACATGAGAATCCATAATCCTCTAACAAAAGAAGCCAGAAGGTAAATTTTCTAGTATATGTGTCTTATTTTCTCTTTGATCTCACATAACACCAAAACTCTGCCCTGACTTTTTGACATAAAGTTAGTATTTCCGCTAGAATATTACAATTTATCTAATTTTACATATGGTCAGTGGGGAAGGCTGAGTTCTTATTAGACTGTCATAAAATAATATAGGTAGAAAGATGCAGGGAAATAGCAAAGGTATTTTCAAGTAATTAGTTGGAACTACAGACAGATCAAAAAGAAAGCCATTGTGCAAATGTCAGGCCATTCAAGGTTATTTCACCTTGAGGAGATAATGTCAGATCCCTGCTCTGGATATAAGGGAAGTTTTGAAAGTTTTTCTGCCTCTCCCAAAATCTTGTCTGAAGATCATTCCTGATCTATGAAGTTCTTCTCTTGTATGAAGAAAAAAAAAGAAAAAGAAAGATAATATTTATGTATGTTTTACACAACTATACTTATTCAAAAATAGTTCTTCAATACGATATTTACCTTTCCTACTTTTGGGGGATATACAAATAGCCTTTATGAAAATACAATGATGGTAGATAATAGGTTTTGTTCTTTATTATCTTACTTGGAGAAATAAATAGTCACCTACTTCATTCTGTTTTCCCTATTAAAAATATATAGATATATTTAAGTGTATATATAAAATTGTGAAATCCATTAATTTGAGGTTGTTTTTTTGGTTGTAAATCCAAAATCTCATTTCAACCTTATGTCCCTCAAATAAAACCTCTCCATTTCCTAAATACCTTCCAAACTAATCTTATTCTTTGCTCTGTCCAGATTCCAAGTGCTATGGGTTCCTCTATCAGCAGAAGAGCTAACTTAGTAATTCACTATCTTCCAAGGCATCATCTCAAGAGTATCTCTATCCATCATTTTTCCTTCCTCCCTATGCTTCTAGGAACACTTATTCAGTAATTTCTATACACCAATCATGTTACAACATCCAGGAGCATGGAGAAAAAAGGGATGGAGACGAAGGAAGAAATACCATGCCAAAGCTCCAAGACATACTTTCTACCGTCAAGTAGCTCGCAGTCTGTTGGGGAAGTGAGGGTAAAACAGCTACATAGTTATGGGATGTATCGGAGGAGGCACAAGATACTTTGAGAGCAGAAAGAAAGGAGTGCCTAATTTTGAGAGTATCAGCCATAAATTCTGAGAAAAATCGCCTGAGTCTTGAGAAGTAGAGGTGCTTCCAGTAGATTAGGAAAAGGAAGGAAGGTTATGCCAGGTATGTGCAAAGACTTCAAGGTGGGAGAGACTTCAGTGGGTTAAGGGAACTTCAATTAACATGAGGAGTTACAGATTCAAATCCAATGATGAAGGGCCTTGTTTCCGTACACCAACGTAGGATAGTGGTCTCCAAATCTATGGAGCTTTAAAAGTATAGATATGTGCGTGTGTATACCTATGTATGCATATGTGTGTATATACGTGTGTATCAGATATTCTGACTCAGTAGGTATGTTGTCATACCCTAAAATCTATACATTTTAACAACTCCACGGTGATTCTAATGATTCATCAGGTGTGGATGTCACTGCCCTAGATGATGAGGGGCCCCTGAAAAATTGCAAGGCAGAGGATGACACGATCAGATTTACATTTCAGGAAGTTCAATCTGGTGGTCTTATGAAAGGTAAAGTGGAGGCAGCTGAGACTAAAGGCTGGGAGCCCAGCTGATGCAGTTGAAAAGAATGATTTAAAAGCAATAGAGCAGAGCTGGAGAGAAGGTCCACTCCAAAGACACTTAGGAGACAGTCAATACAGGAGCGGTTGGTAGTTTTTTGGGGAAGAAGATGAGTTTTAGATACACTGATGGGCTTCCCTGGTGGCGCAGTGGTTGAGAGTCTGCCTGCCGGTGCAGGGGAGACGGGCTCGAGCCCTGGTCTCGGAGGATCCCACATGCCGCGGAGCAACTAGGCCCGTGAGCCACAATTACTGAGCCTGCGCGTCTGGAGCCTGTGCTCCGCAACAAGAGAGGCCGCGATGGTGAGAGGCCCGCGCACCGCGATGAAGAGTGGCCCCCGCTTGCCAGAACTGGAGAAAGCCCTCGCACAGAAACGAAGACCCAACACAGCCAGAAATGAATAAATAAATAAATAAATTTAAAAAAAAAAAAAAGCCCTAATAGATACACTGATTTTGAATGGCCTTGGAATAGAACTTGGAAATATAGGTATTCACACTTTAAAAGAAAGTTCACGGTGAGGAACCTGAAGAAACTGGATTTTGTGCAGCTGGGTGGTAAAGGTACTACTCTGTACTCTTTAAATTGTGTTACTTAGACAACTTACGGAAATCATAAGCCAGATCTTTCTTTCTATTTTAAGTGTAAAATCTTACTTAAAATGTTAAATATAATCTGAAGTTGGTGAGATATGCAAGGGTTAATTGATTAAGGAAATTAGATTGACAGATCATGTGTTACCCTAACCCACCAGATTCATTTGAATAAAGTATCATTTCAGGGTTGCCTTTTTAGCACCAAAACAGAATTCTAACCAAAATGACCAGTTTCTATTAGTCCTACATGATCCCAAGAACTATTCTTTAATGTCTTTACTTCTCTCAAAACCATCTCTTCCACTTGTCCTTCAAAAAGACAATTGTGGTTACAACTAGATGGAATTGATGATTCTGAAATTTGGGATTTCATTTATCCACTTAGTTCTTTCACATACAGTGAACCACAGGAAGTGCCATGACAGATGGTAATACAGTAATCCCCTACATACTAACCTTCAAGTTACGAACTTTCAAAGACACGAACATGCACTGTTAGCTTTTGAGGCACAGGACCCAAACGTAGAACGGTACATGAAGGTTGCAGCAGCCGTTCAGAATGCAATCCAGTGCTACTGTGTCATCTGTGATGAGAAAAAAAGAGATACTACCCAGACATCAATGGATCGTTTTTTCAAGAGGGTAGATAGAATTGAATCCAGCAAGGAACCAGATGCTGTACCATCAACGTCAGGAGTGAGTGAAATTGCAGCTTGCCTTCCGTCTCCTATTGCTGAACGATCCCTCAGCTCTACCATCTCCCACCTCCTCTCCCTCCTCCAGTCAGTAACTCTTCTTGCCTGTTCACTCGATGTCAGCCCCTGTATGCCAGCTGTTGGATTGTACTGCTGTACTTTTCAAGGTACAGTACTGTAAGATTAAAAATGTTTTCTTTATTTTTTGTGTTTGTTTTTTATGTATTATTTGTGGGAAAAGTATTATAAACCTCTTACAGTACAGTACTATATAGCTGATTGTGTTAGTTGGGTACCTAGGCTAACTTTGCTGGACTTAGGAACAAAATTGGACTTAACGAACATGTTCCCAGTATGGAACTCGTTCGTATGTATGTAGGGGAATTACTGTATATCCATCCATGTTACAAATTCCTTCTAGTCTTGTTCAAAGTCAGAGTATAAAACTAAATGGATAAAATTGTTTTTTAACTCCTTCAATAAAGTGTCTCTAAACAAGGAAATAGCTCATTATATAGACTATCCTAGTAAGAGGAACTGCTAGTATATGCCTGGCTTTTAAATAAGAGCACACACATCCAGTCCAAGTTACAGAGATCCCACCCAGGTTTTAAATGGGAGACAAAATAACCCTTTCAAATGGTCGACAGCCCTCTTCAGCCAACATTTCTCCTTTCAAACCTAAATCCTTTGTGTTTCACTTTCAGCCTTTTCCCTTCTCTTCTGCCTTTAGTAGTGATAGATAAAAATGTTTATCAACTGTTCTCTAATAAGAAACTTAAAATACTCATAGACCATCTTGAAATCGTTTCTCATCCAGAATAATCCCCAATCTTTTGGCCTTCTCTCAAAGGTCTTATTTTCCAAAACTTGGATAATCTTGGTGGCTTTCCTCTGAACATTTTTGATGCTTTCACATATAATTTTGGTTGTGGAGCTCAGAAGTGGGTACAGTAGTCATCCTGGTGTGAAATGTGTTAAGAACCATAGCTAACGAGCACTGTATCTTATATTGCTGCTTTATGTATGATATCAATATCAAAGTTTTTTTTTCTAATAAAAATGCAGCTTCACTAATTCATGGCCAATTTGCACCAGAGCTAATTTTTTCATGTTGCTGGGGGATGCCCATGATGTTTGTATAATCTGATTTTCTCTGTCACAAATGAACACGTGTGTCCATATCTGTCATGTTGCAATTTGATCCAGCAAAATGGTGAGTATGTCTTCTATTTATATTAAGATTCTTTAGAATTCTTAGTATTTCCCCCAAATGGCTAAATATCATTACCTTTCCCAAGCATGTTTTGCGAGGTCTCTCTTTGTCAGCCAGTTGTATATATTCAACACGGAGCCTGCAGCTGACTCTTGTGAAAACCACTTGTTCACTGATGATCACTCTTTAGGTAAAATTTTCAGTGTTGTGTCCACTTGGAGGCCTATAAGTGCCACCCTGGTAGGGGAAGGTGTGGTTTGGCAAAACTGGGAGGTAGGCTAGGGACTAATACAAAGAGTTATTATTTAAGGCAATGGGGAGACCAAAACAAAAGGCATCCCACAAATAATTTAGACTTACCATTATGAAATGATTTGGTAGGGTTTAGAGATATGACAGCCTGGCTTAAAAGGCCTGGGAGGAGGGACCAAAGCTAGGTAGTACGGATTAAATTTCCCAATTGATTACCTAGTATGCTATTATGAGATCAAAGGAAAGAGAAAGTTCAAGTTGAGAATGGCTATCATTTCCCGTTGATCCTACCAAGTCGAGCACTATCTCTGAAACCAAAGAAAAAGGTCGTTGTTTGAGAATTAAAGATGCAAAACTCTTTTTATTACCCTGCAATTCTATTTCCTGGATTAAAAATCAGAGCTTCCATATTCTTTGATATGGGGAGGTTATTTTCTGGCTCTTTAGAAAGCCATCCCTATCCCTGCTACACACAATACATAAGGGAACATTTAGCCTCGTATTTCATATGCCATCCCTTACTATATAAAGTCCCCTAGAATACATAATAAAAAGATAAATGAAAAGCACATTAGAAATGCACCTAGTGGTGGGAAGCCAGCCAATGTTGATTGCAGATGTTTTGTTTGAAACAGTGGCTATATTGAGGGGGGAGACATGCTCTTTATATAAAAGCTAGTCTTGCCAGAGAATTCTGGGAGGAAAGAACATGCTCTAACGAATACCATCTTTATCTCAAATATGCATATCAGATGTATGCATTTCACTTTATTTTCTTCTAGATTACCCTATGTATTACATACAGGTCATTTTTTAAAATCATTTGTAGTTATTCTTTCAGAGTATTTTATCAATACTTCTTCATTACATGAAGTTAACAACCTAAGGATGCACTCAGTTTGAGTTGACACACCACTGCGTTAAAGTAAAAGTTAAAATTTCATCGTTTCCAACCCCCCAAATAGCAAACGTGGCTTCCTGTAGTCCACACTCATCTTCCACTTTTCTGTATGCCCTGTGCTCCAGCCACGCTGAACTTTTCACTCTTCCCTAAATAAGCGTGTTCTATAAGGCCTCCTTTTTCTGTCTAGGCTGAATCCTCTGCCTGGCACACACCTACTCTCCTGCCAAGTGCCTGCTCTAAAGATATCACTTGTGGGAAAGCTTCGCTAATCTCGGAGACTGAGTGAGACACGGCTTGATCAGCCTCCCTCACCCTGGCACTCACAGTACTGTGTTCTAATTGGTGGCAAATGTGTTTTGCATCCTCCTCTAGACCATGAGCAACTTAAGAGTTCCCCAGGATGAATAACAATATCTGGCATAGAATAGGTGCTTAATAAAGATTTGACAGACTAATCCATCCATTGGACAATGAGATTTACCATTCAGGAATGTTTACATAATCCCAGAATCTCCAGATCAGTAATTCATGGCTAAATTATTCAATAATGTGCCAAAGAGGGTGATGAGCTGGGAAAAAAAAAAACTTAGGAGCAAATTAACCTGGAATAAAGCAAGGCTCAGTAAATAAAGTATGGCTCATGGAAAAGCAGATGTGCGTGTTTCCAGGGGGCGCCCATAGAGACAAATGGGGGGGCTGAGCCTCCCAGCTGTTCGGCCTAAATGATATGGCCACTGGCGATGCTGATTCCACAGATCAAGGGTGTGCAGCCCCGCTTTCACACCCAGAGGCTACGATGAACAATGCACACCCTCACCTTTCACACTTTCCTTGACAAGTGAATGTTATAGTGGAGTGCCAGATTAGCCCTGATTCCAGTAAAACAGACAAAAATTAGAGTCCTCTGTCTTTCAGATGCCAGCTCTTTAAAGCAAAACAAAATGAAAGAAAACCAGAAAATCAGACCTGTTTCCTTAAATACAAGTTCATAAAATACAACCGGCTCAATTCACCAGCTTTGTTTTAAAGTGGCAGGAAGAAGAAGGAGGTGCTGCGGCAGTTCAAGGTCCCAAGCTATGGTAACACGTCTTCTTGAGCTTCACCTGAGTTTCAACAAGAAGACATTTCTTTTTTTTTTTTTTTTAATATTTATTTATTTATTTATTTTATTTGACTGTGCCAGGTCTTAGCTGCGACATGCGGGATTTTTAGTTGCAGCATGTGGGATTTTTAGTTGTGGCATGCGGGATCTAGTTCCCTGACCAGGTATTGAGCCCAGACCCCCTGCAGTGGGAGCATGGAGTCTTAACTGCTGGACCACCAGGGAAGTCCCAAGAAGACATTTCTGATTAACATTATTAATAATCTATCTTGGGATTTGTGGGAGGTCTTAGGTGAGCCATACAAAATTTCATACACTGGGTACCAAGGTGACTCCAAATATTAAGACAAAACAGATGTGGTTTAGGTCTTTCAGTATTGTTTTGTCTACAGAACATAAAACAAAATGAACAATGCATTACGTGAAACAGCAGACTTGTCAAAATGCTCAGGTAATATGCTATGGAGAGGTGAAAAAAAAAAATGCATTTATCCAATCCACCCTCCGGAAATGGCAGAATTCCAGGTTGTCTGGAATAAGAACCTGTGATAGAGATGAACCTTTGTGGATCCCGGAACACTCCAACTCAGTTAGAATGGCTATTGTCCCCGATGAGAAAATCAGCTGTTTATGCTTCTGGTTTATAGCTCCAAGTTCTCTTTTTTCCTCTGTTGAAAAATCTCACACGTTAATAAACATAAATGAAAAATATTTCTGGTCTAAAATTAAATCCTATTGCTTTGATGGATCATTAAACCCCACTCACAGATTCTTTCCTCCAATCTGAAGTTTTTGTGGCAAGAATGTTAATTTTTTAACTCCCAGCAACCATTTCAGCTCAAATTCTTTGACGGAGACGACCAGGGACACAGAGGGAATGAAACACTTAGCAGGGCCGGCCTTCGTGCTTTTTATGCCCCAAGTAAGGAAACAAGAACAAGATTATAGTGGCCCTGAATGGAATCAGAAATGGGAGAGAGGTTTTCTCCCACGACAAGAGCCTTCTTGAAGAAAAACAACGTTAAGATGCAATCTGTATCGGGGAAGCCCCTCAACGCCTGCTCCAAGTTCCTGTGATTTTGCAATCCATCCAGAGTATCAACACCTTAAGACAGTGCCCCCAAACTTCTGTTTTCTCCTGGACATGAATAAATGCCTGGTTTTGAATTCAGGAAGCTGGAGGCACCCTAGACTCACTGACAGACACATAGGAGATGCCAAGGGCTGCTTTCAATTTGAGCCTGAAGTTTTACATTTTAAGAAGACAAATGAACAGCATTACCTGTTTACTTCAATATTGACAAAGGAAAAGCCCGTGTCCCCCTTGCACCTGTTAATACTTGCTCCTTCTACCATGTGACCCAGGCAGCTGCTCATTTCAATTAGCCCAGGGCCAGTCTTGGCATTTACCCACAGAAACAATACCGCACAAAGAAGTGCCTCTGTGCCTTCGTGCTGGCGGGCCTCCAAGTCACACTCAGCTTTCAAAAAAAGGTGAAAGTAAAGAAAAACATTGATGTTAAGAATTCTCCTTATTTGAGGGACAAAAGAGGAGTATGGGATTAAGAGATGCAAAGTACTATACATAAAATAGATAAGCAACCAGGATTTACTCTATAGCACAGGGAACCAGATTCGATATCTTGTAATAACCTATAATGGAATACGATCTGAAGAAAAATAACTGAATCACTTCGCTGTACATCTGAAACTAACACAATATTGTAAATCAACTATGCTTCAATTAAACAAAGATATTTCTCGATTTAAAAAAATTGAAAAAAGAATTCTCCTTATTTGTCTAATAATAATTTTTAAAAATATATCTGAATAAGAAGTAATTGCCCAGCCTGTATCTCTTGCCTTCAGTGTTGTTTGTTTTCAAAATTAGGTCCTCTGGTTAGAAGGAATTACAGACTCTCTCACTTCCAGCTCATGTCTACCATCATTTGGAGGCGGGGGCTGGGAGCATGGAGACAATCTCTGCGTATATTCAGTGATAAAAACACTGATGGCAGCTTCCTCCCTGAATTGCTGCTGAAAGCCCTACCATTCTTTGTCTCTCCTTCCCAAGCACCATCAGACATTACTTTTTCATGTGAGTTATATTGAATGTGCCTGTTTATGACATCCCTAAGAGATGCACAGAGACATTTCTTTATTCACTTCCCAAGTCTTCACTGCTGCTAGCACAGGAAATTTATCACCTCCTGGGCAAAGACCATGCTCTTACTTTTAGTGAAGCTCTAATCTTGCTGTGAGACATTTGATATATGCCTGGTGCTGGAAAAGTTCCTTGATTCAGATAATGAGGGGTGGGTACCTTCAAAACTACCTGTCTGTTCTATTACACATGGATGGAGAAATATCCTGCTCTGGCCCACGGTGGTGAGTTACTTCCTTTTGCTTCATGATAGAAAATGAGCCAGCTGACTGGGTCTGTCTTGTGTCTACACAACCATCTGGAACACCATGTCAAGGGGTAAGCAGCCATGTTTCCCGGGCCTTCACTGCCTCCGTAAACTGGCCTCAGCGGGGAACTTCTCTCTCATTTGCCAGGAGGTACATCTGTAGACAATCTCGTTTTTCAGTCTGAGTGTTTACACATTTAGTAAGAGGGCAGGTTCTATAAAACTCCTATATCTGTATATATTTGTTTTGCTGTCAAGTTCCCTGTAGTTTTTGTTTGTTCAGGGGCTGAGTTTGTAGCAGGTGTTTGGAACAATTAACAGAAGCAGGGATACCAGTAGTGGGCAAAGGGTGGAAGACTATGAAACCAAAGCTTGACATTTTAAAAAACAAAGACACTTAAAAAATACACTTAAGAACTGCAGACTAGAACACACCAATAGTGTCATTTAATCTATTATAATTAAACTATGAATACATGCCTTGGCCATAAAATCTTAGACTAAGTATAAAAATGTCATATTTATGAATATATTTTATATGATTTCTTTTTAATACTAAAACCATATTCGATAGGACTTGTAAAGCTTGAAAAGTGAGACATATATCAGATCTGTCTATGCAAATGACAGAATCAGTCCATTCTATTTGCTCCAGGTTGGGAAAATGCACATACAGAGAGAAGAACCAGGAATGCTTTGAGCATTTTTGCTATTTGCAGAAACTTATAATCAGATGGAGGGAGGCTTCTTGCTTCTGTGTGGGTGACTAAGATAGTTAATTGGAGCTATGCCAAAGAGTCTTTTTCATATCAAAGCAGTTTGGGGAAAATTATATTTATTTGGATGGTTTCACACTTTGAGTTTTGATTTCATTAAAATCAGCATGAATTTACAATTATAGATTTCCAACTTATTCCATAAGCATAAATGCCAACTCATTTACGTTCTGACAAATAACACAGGCCCAAACACTTTGCCTAGAGAAGAATAACTGGTCTCGATCCTCTGTTTTTCATGATTTTAACAAAAGAAGTTTGAGCAGTTCTTTCTACTCATATTCATTGACCCACTAGGTGCTGGCGTTATATGCATGGGGGAGATTTGGCCCCTGTCTGTAGAAGTTCCCACTTTATTTGTGAAGACAGGTATATTAAAATTTATAAAATACCGTATAATCCTTCACAGAATTGTGTCAACCGGTTACTCCCAGAAGAAGGAGTAGTACTTAATTCTGCTACTACAGTCATAGACAGTCTTTTTGAAAAGTTAACATTTTAACTAAGCCTCTGAGTATAATCAGAAAGAAGGTACTACATCAAAAAATTTTCTCTGCGTGCTTGAATTAGCAGAATATCACTGGGTTGCTAGATAAGGAGACCAGTGGGCTATTAAGAATACTGAGTAATCTTTATAGTGAAAGAAGTCAGCCTTGCCACGGTGGTGTGGATGCCTTAGGAAAGGTGAAAGTCATTGTCCAAGAATTGGTGGGCAGGAGAGAGAAAGAGAATGAGACACTAAGAAAGAAACTGTATATAAAGTAGCACTAAAGGGGAAAAGAGCCAAAGAAAAGCAGAAAATGTCCCCAAATTGGTGGTCATATGTAGAACAAAAGAGGTTAGGTGGATTAATAAACGGTGTGGGGTTCAGGTCAATTTAGGCCCCTTCTCTCCCTGAATCATTAAGGTTAAGAGCTCTCACTGACTTTCATCTTCCAATAAAGTCTAATTATCCATAAGGACCTAGCCAAGTAGTTGATTATTTTTGAAATTGGTCCAGTGTCAGATAGATATTAAATCAAAATGGCATTCACCCTTCTACCCAGGCTTACCCCTTTCTCCAATCTACATTAACTCTTCTTGGGGGCCTCACATTCCTATTCTTCATGGCAAACTACCCAAACTATACTTTTCATTCAAGCATAGATGTCTTTCTAGACCAAGTGATGAATAGATTCACATAACAGGCCTTACTAAGTATTGTTGACCTTGAGTGTATTGCTAGCACTAAAATGTATATTCTCTCCTATCCTTTTACCTAGTGTATCTTGCATTAGGCTTTCCCACTTATCAAAGACAAAATGACTGTAAAGTAAAATTCATCATCTGTGGCTATTAAGCCATCATAAATTGATAGTATTTCCAAGGGAACAGGCAGATGGCTAGCTGCCTAGATATATGACATTAGGAAGGAGAAAACAACGTTTCATAAATACTAGATATTTTTCTTTCTTGTATGATAACCTTCTTAAGAGTATATGTCTTATCTTTGTTTGGATAAGTTTATTTGGACTGTCTGTTTTTATTTTTATTCCCAATATCTTTAAACTCTGTAAATCAACTCTCTCTCTATAAATTCCCTTCCAAAACTCCTCCCCATAGAACTGTATCTTGAGTTATATTTAGCACATGATGACATGTATGTGGTTGACTATAGACAAGTAGGCACTGAACACGGCAGTGCAGCCAGTGAAAATTTATGGGTTAGCCCACAGAATAAAAAAGGTGAACATTGTTTTGTAGGGAGAAAACAAGCCAAAATGTCCTGGAATTAATTATACTGTTAATTCACGACTTGTCTAGGTCTATAGTACCTGCCCATTCTAAAGGAAGCAGCTCAATCAACCCTTCTTCACAGAGCACAGGAATAAGATTCAAAAGACCTGAATTTGAGTTTATCTCATATATTTCCTGGCTCTACAAATTTAAATAACATAATCTCCTTGAGCCTTACATTCCTTTTTAATAAACTGGGGATAATAGCACCTTTCCTGCCTGCCTCGTGTACTGTTTGGAAAAATCAAATAAGGTGATGTATGTGCTAGGTTATTGTGCTGGGCCAGACCACAAAGGCTGGTTCAGTTTCCAGGATTAGTGAGAAGGACCACAACGAAGACTCCGTGCAAGGTATACAGGCAAGATGAAGGAGAGATAAAGATGGGATGGGATGCACCACCCTGATGACTTCTTATTCCCACTGAATGTATACCTGAAGTTTGATAGTCTTAGCAATCCAATAAAGTATTCACCAAGTCAGAAGATTCCAGAACTCACTGCATTTTAAGTCACTGATGGCTAGTGGAGCAGTGATTGGAATAGGTTACATACGGCCAAATTACCCAAATTTAACATCTTGGTTCATAATCTCTTGCTGCGCCATTGTTATGTAACCTACTATTTCCATGTTCAATTTCTTAGACTTATTCAAAATTTTCATGTAATGAACCTGACCGTGGCCTATCACAGTTCCAAATTTTTTTTTAAATATGATGTTAATGCAAGACAAGAGGCTGTTAGGTTCATATGGTTTGGTCTTACAAAATACAATTGCCTCTAACTTATTAAAGAGCTAATTGTGATGTTGTGGATTATCCAGGACTTTAGAATTTATTCTTTTTCCTCTTTTGGTGCACTTTTGAAAAATTCATTATTATTTAATATATACAAAGAGACTAGATAGATAATAGTGGGCATAATTTATGTCACAGAAGGGCTGAAACAAATAACACCATCATCACACCAGGCACCTAAAAATGGGCCTGGAGAGATATTTTTACTGATGTGCAATGAACTCAAAATGAAGCACTGCCATTCTCAGTTCTATCCTAGAGCTAGATAGCCTCACAGCCCAGGAAGTCCTCTCCTTGAGATGGATGTAGATGAGGATGGATGCAGCAATAGTTTATCACAGATCATGACTCAGCTCTTTTGG
Organism: Balaenoptera musculus; assembly: GCF_009873245.2. Lineage (NCBI taxonomy): Eukaryota > Metazoa > Chordata > Mammalia > Artiodactyla > Balaenopteridae > Balaenoptera > Balaenoptera musculus. The sequence goes on along the minus strand of NC_045794.1, from coordinate 13,649,756 downwards.
AACATGAGTCCCTGTTCACAGTAGAGGTGGGAGTTTTTGGAGCGAGAGTAAAACATGATTTTAGCACACCAGCTGCGGCAGCTATGTCAGACCTAGGCTTAGAGCCTTCAAGACTCACTTGTTCTACATTCCGGCATTTAAAACAGGGTTTCTCCCTTCCTAGCTCACCTTTCGCAAGGCTTTTTTTTTTTTTTTGGGCCGGGATCTTATTTCCCCAACCAGGGATGGAACCCTGGCCCCGGCAGTGAAAGTGCCAAGTCCTAACCACGGCACCACCAGGGTATTCCCTCACAAGTCTCTTTATTATGTTATTTTTTATTTTTAAAATATTTATTTATTTATTTATTTGGTTGCACTGGGTCTTAGTTGTGGCAGGCGGGCTCCTTAGTTGTGGCATACACGTGGGATCTAGTTCCCTGACCTGGGATCGAACCCAGGCCCCTTGCATTGGGAGCACAGAGTCTTATCCACTGCGCCACCAGGAAAGTCCCCCTCACAAGTCTCTTTAAACCAATGTTCAGATCTATCACTCACTGACTTTTGTCCAAGACCTGGTTGTTATTATAACTCCTTTACTTAATTTATGGTAAATAAAATACGGTAAATAGAGTAAAAATATTTTTATGGCCAGACCTTGCTAATGAAAATAAAATCATGTTTGTAACTTTTAAACAGAAAAACATACTCAGTATCACAACCTTAACATGATTACTGTGTTTACTTTTTTTCCAAAGAAGATAATCTAAATGACATTCTGTAGGAAAGTTCTCATGCACAATCTAATTTCTTTCAGTGAGATGATGAGCTAATCACAAACAAAAGTTTACACTATCTCCTAAGCAACATGCCACACTAGGAGACTGGATGACAGAGTAAAAGGATATTCCAGTGGAGTGAGGAGATCCTTGTTTTAACCTGAGACTTGGCCATGTAGCTTTGTGTAAATCACTTCGCTTTTGGGGGTCTTTTATTTCTTACTTATAGAATGGGTTCCATCACCCTTAAGGTCCCTTCCTGATAAAGTTCCTCATCTATAAAATGACTATAATAACAATAGGCACCCCCAGGGTTGCAGTGAGGATTAGATGATATTCAGCACAGAGTTTGTTTTAAGGACATTAACAAAAGTTCAATAAATTAAATATTTCCATGATAATTTTATTATTAATATTTATCCTAGTTATTTATTGTCAGGACTGTTATACTACTATGATATGAATATGCTACATTGACATATTTACTCTACATAATATAAATATGTAAGCTCTTTACAGAATATTTAGATCTGTACAATAGTTGCAAAATATACTGGAAATGAAGTCCAAAATACTGGAGTTAAAATATCTTAGAAGTTTAGGTTTTGATCTTTGAACAAACAAACTTATCATTACTGTTTTATGAATTCTAGAAAACAGCCAAACAAGTTTAGCAGGTTTTGTCTGTTCCCTCTGATCTTGTTTTTCGTGTGTTCAGTATCTGATTGGCAAGGACTTGGACTTGATGAACTGATACGGTCAACATCACCAGGGAACTTCTCTTTATGCAGGGAGTTGATGGCCAAACCTTGGCCTCAAGCATGATTAATATGCCCAATATTCTCCTTCAACCTCCACAATGTATTCAGAACCTAAGGAAAGAGACACTTTGGGGAAACAGACTATTACTTTGTTTCCAGCTGTTTTCTTTTCCAAACTTTTTTCCAAACGTTTTGGACTGAAGTATTGCAGCATGATTCATAAAGACATTAACCTACATTAATGTTTGTAGATATGGATGTTAATTTGTGAATTCTTATTTACATGTGTAATTCATATATTCTCCTGTGGAGCAGAAAATTCATTTCCTCATTTTTTTAATGCTAACTCATTCTCATCTCTGGTTTCAGCTAAGGAAGTTCAAAAACACTCTCGCAAATTTCAGTTGATTGAATCTTTAATAGCAATTTAAAGTCTGAACTAAGGAAAAACTTGAAATGTTTACAAGGTAAATGTTCAAAGATTAATACCACTTTCTTACCTGGAAAGACTTTGTAACTTACTAGGACAAGACATATCATATACGACTACAAGGACATGAAGCTGATTAGCAAAACAATTAGATAATTATATTATTATATTAATAATCAGCCTTTATAATAATAATTATTATATCAAAATAGAATTGCTTTCCAAAGTAGTTACCTCATCAAACTATATGCTTATTCTAACGACTCTGCCATAGCTCAAAACATTTTGAGATCTCCTCCCTTGTAATTGTATTCATTATCAATTTCAGTAAGAAATTTAAATAATATAGAGGTTTACCTGAAGAGTAAGTTTCCAATCTTGATTATTCATGTTCTTTATAGGAATACCTACTAATAAATTTGTGCTTTTTCCAAAAATCAAATGCATCCTCAAAATGTAAATATTGGCCATTTTTTAAGGATTTTGGAATAAGAAATAAAATGGAATCATAGGTCCTTTTTATAATATACAGTCATGAAACATTTTTTTATTACCAAAACTAATACAAAAACAATGCCAAACAAAAGGTTATGATTATACACATAGGGAGTCCAATATGGGCAGAGGTAGGAAAGAAAGCTTCAGGAAGCAGGTAAAATTTAAGTGAGGTCTTGAGTGATAGATAGAGGTGGATAAGTATGTAACACTACAGAGTAATATGTCACAGATGATATGTTTTAGATCTAGAAGAAACTCCCTAATTTTACTGTTAAGGAAACAGAGAACCAAAGAGATGTGATTACTTTCTCATAGAAATCCAACTAGTTAGAGAGCAGGAATTGGTTTTACTGAGGGTTGGTCTCGGGCTGTTTTCATGATAATAGGAATAACATCTCTGTGTTCAGTCAAATCCATAAGTGGTTTGGAGTATGGAATAGGATTTTTTATTTACTGCATTATAAAACCTAACAGATTGTTTTAATGTTAAATTCAAATCTAGCAGTATATTCTGTTAACATTTAAAAATTGTTTTCAAGTTTAAAATATGTTACATGCCTTTCAAGCTAAAAGAGACCCTTTTATATTTTATTAATTTCTAGATAATTACGAGTACGCTCATGAAAATTGGTAGAATGACAAATGTGATATAAGATCCCCACGATGGGAAATGTTCAGCATGTATAGATAAGGTGTTGTCTGGAGATAACAGCTTGATTACCTTTAAAAAGAGGGGAACAAAAAGGTTATAGGAGGCTAAATTTCTCTATGTGGAAAATATTTTTCTTATAGCTCTCAGCACACTTACAAAATTCACATCTTACTGCAAAGATAGAATTGAAACTCTGAAAGCTGCTGTGATTACTATAAAGAAGCCCCAGTGTTGAACTAGAGGGAGCGTTTCACAGGAAAAATGATTTCCTCTGCCCGTGTTATGAAGGGGTTAATTATGAGACCTGAGATAAGGTGTTGGAACATCTAGGTACTTCATCAAGCCATGGAGTCAGGAAACAAGGGAGAACAGATGAAGGTGCTGGGGATAATAATGATGGCAAGTAATGATTTCCCTAGAGGTGAACTGATCTATGGCCACAAGCAAAGAAAAAAAGGCTAGAAAGTACCATAACATTACCTTGGAGTACTTAACAGACTCGAAAGCAGTAACCCTGTGTCAAAAAAGGCCCATCAGCCTGCTCATTTGAGGTAAAAGAGTTATGCCAAAGTACAAGAGGGGAATGCAAAATTCACATATGAAATTAAACAGCTGAAAGGTATGATTTAACAATGCTCAAAACTCAATAAGCCAAAGATAAACAGCAAATTAGATGACTCAATGTCAGGAGGAAAAAACATCTTCCATCGATCCCATCGTCAAAAATTAATCTGCCTGAGAATGCCCTGTGCTCCAATCCCCGAGCTGATGAAGAGGGGAGAAATGGAGTAAAACCTATGTACGAACGCTTCACCTTCAGGCTAGACCCTGATTACAATCTCCTGTGAGACATTTCAGCATGAAGCACCTCTCATGTTGGGACTACAAAATTAAATTGCGATCAATACTTTACAAAAATAATTGGGGAAAAATGTTCAGAAGTCAGAGCTGCACTGTGTGTCCACAAACATATGAAAGTTATTTTTTTTTTTTCTACCTTTCTGGGGGTTATTCTTCAGGATAGATCAGTTCAAAGGTGTCTCTTGACAATAGTGTTCTTGGAATGGTTTCGCTCACCTTGTTAGGGAATTTTAAAAGCAGAGGAGCATTTACAGCTAACCAAGAATGGGAGCTTATTGCTGTATTCTGCTTTCTTTTCTTTGCAGTGCTAATCTCAGCCTGTAAATTCTTCTTGTCTCCTCTTCCTTTGATGTTGATTTAAATTCCTTTGCAAATTAATTTTCCGCATTAAACAGAAATGACAAAAAAAATGTTATATTCCAACGAAATTAAAGAAAAAAACAAAACAAAAAAGATGTGGTAGATTTTGAAAACTTTGCTTAAGATTGGATTCTGAATCCCTCACTACATTTAAATGTTGACCTCTGTAGTTAAATTTAGGGTAAAATGTATTGAATCAAACTCTTTCCTGCCTTGAATAATGCTTAGTATTCAGCTTTTCCTTCTTGTCTCCCTCAGAATGTGTTCTTATTTTTGGCAAAGATTTACTTTTTAATCCGTAAAAAGAGGGGGAAGTGGAAAATGTAAATGCCTATGTAAAATTCTTGCTTTTTCAATAAGTGTTCATTTGGGGTTTTGTTAGACAGTGAGTTCAAAATATTGTACTTTTATAATTGCTTTTTTGGAATCTACATAGGCTTTTCTGGGTTTTTATTTGTGGTGCGACCCTCTGAGAAGACAGACTACTGATTTTCCTCATGTGAATCATTTGTTATAACCCGAGTCACACAAACAGAGGGGAAAAAAGCAGCTGCATTAAGAATACACAGTACAAACCACACTAAAGTAGGTGGTATGTGGCTAGCTCAAGGGGGAGTACCCGAAGAGGAGTAGTCAATGGCTTGGTGTCATCCTCGGGGAGAGGGAGGTATTGAGTAGTGTCTTATAGGGCTTTGGGACTGGGGGAAGGAATTGAAAGTGTGCTTATTAAGTATGAAAATGATGTCTTGAACTAGATTGCAAAAACCTGAGAAGAGGTGAATACCATTTAAAGTGACCTTCACCGAAGAAATGACAGCGCCCTCAAGAACAAGGGGCAAGGGCAGATTTTATTGGGCACCCCCAAATGAAACAGGCAACTTGTGTCTAATGAATTAACTGATAAATTTCAAATCGGTTACCTTCCACTACTCTTCATGCTCTTGAACAACTGTTATTATTTTCACACTGTTATTCTGATCAGAAAGATAGAATGCAACATGATTTTAAGATTCACTGGAGGTGAACATAACAGAGATGAGGAAGAAAATATGCAGCAGGATCAGGAGGGAGAGGAAGGAGAGACATCGAACCTTCCCTTAGACAACCTATGGCCCAACCTACTGTGTCCTCCACACAATGCACTCCCACAAAATACACTTTCTGCTCACTCAGAAATGTACCTTCTGGAACGTGCTTCACAATTGCAACTGTGTCACACTGACTCAACTCCTCAAGTCTCAGTTCAGACATCTGCTTTTCTAGAAAAATCTCCCTAAATCTCCCAACCCCGTAATTAGGCATCTTGACCCTGTGTATACATTTATTATGGCATTTCTCTTAATATATTAAAATTAATTTTTTTCCCTACTAGATGGTGATATTTCTAATAGACTGGTTTGTCTTTCATTCATCTTTGTACACTCAGACATTTTTCCAAAGTAAATAACCCAATTTCTTTTCAATGTTCTTTCACTGATTTAATTTTCCAACTTTTAACTTGCTGTGTGTCACATGGGACTTACCGACTTGAGGTTTGGATTCTTCATCTCTAAAGTGAAAGGGTTGGACTAAATAAAATGTCTCTAAGGTCCCTTCTGGGTCTAAAATTTCAGGCAATAAAAATGATTGAATATTTTGCTAAAAAGCTAATCACAGTGCCTGCCCCAGCCATACCCAGCTCTACATGGCATGAAATGACTCTTTAAAAAATTATTGTTCTTGTTTGTTTGTGTTCTACATGACACCACCTCACCCTTGGCTCTAGCAATGGTCCCTCACCAGAGACATCACATATTAAGTCATACCACATGAAATTGCTGATATTTGCTTATTTTGACATAGGCACCTGTTAATTTTAGGTGGATCAAACTAACATCTGACTATTCAGAGAATGGTGGCATGGCTTCGTAATAAAGTTTGAGTAAGATCAATCTGAGTCCCTTCCCAGAATTGAATAGTGAAACAAACCAAGAACCAAGCAATTGGCAGGATGTGGAAACTGCACATAAGACTGAAGAGGTAGGAAACAGAGGACAGGTCAAAATGGGGAAGGAGGTGTCTGGAGATGCAGGGTCATGGTGACCTGAAATTGCAAGGAAACAATGTCCATTTGTTAGCGGAAAGCATGAGGTAAGGAAAAGAGATACTCAATAGAAAGATGAAGTAGCGAAAGGAGAATGGAGTAGTGAGCAACTGGGCCATGTAAATACTGGAATTCCTTAGTATATACACATGAATGCCAGCTACCATAGTCCCACTGCCACCTTGGATCCACTGCCAATTCAAATAATCCTCAACTGTGATGTAGCTTTTTACCTTTCTCCCCTCAATACCCATCTTCCCATGACCAACCATAACTTGACGTTCCTAGAAGCAACCACTATAACCTGAAGCCAGATAAATAAAACAAATATTAAAACACAATACCAGGCAAGGCTTTAAAGGCTTTATAATAATGGTGGCTACAAGCCAACATGTGTCTGTCACATGCCTGGCACTTTATGTATTATTTACATCCCTAAAGGCAGCTCTGGGATGTAAGCATTACTAATCCCACTTTACAGATGAGGAAACTGGAACTCAGGAAGAATGGAAGGATTTGTCCAAGGGCACACAGCAGATAGAGCTGAAGTCAAACCCAGCTCTATTGTTCCAGAGTCTGAACTCTTCCCACTATGGCACACTGCCTCCTCAACCCCTGAAATGCAAAGTGATGTTAGAATTAGAAAAGTTTACTCCGAGTCTTTTTTGTATAAGTCATATACAAGTTATCCACCTAACTAAAAACATATGAAAGACTTCCCAGTTTAGCCTTTGTTCTGGCATTATCAGCAGAGCTATTTTGATTCATGTATTTCCTAATAAATCAAATGTTTGCAATGGCCTCAGGCCTCCAGGTAGGAAATACACCTTCTGTAGTGCTCAACATCTACTGGCTTTGGATTAACACTCTGGAGAGAAGCACAACCTAAACAAATTTATTTTGTCCTAAAAATCAGGACTATTTGTGAATCACATGGGAATGTCACCATCTGACTGAGATAAACTAGTGAGTTTGATGTGGGATACTTATGCTAATTAGATAATCGCCAGAGTATACCTATACAAGTATACTTCTGTTATCTTCATTAAAATTAGTGTTACATATGTATAGGATACAGTAACAAGCATGATAGAAAAGATCCTGCTCTCATGGAGTATATATTTTAGTGAGGGAAATTGATTTTAAAAAAGGAATTAGAAATAAATGCAATCATTTTGGGTAGCATTAGCTTTCATAAATAAAATGTTTCAAAAACAAATGAGCTGGAGTAGAGAGAAGGGGCTATATCAGATGGAGGTGTCACAGAAACCTTCTCATTATATTTGACTTAAGGCCTGAATAACGAGCAGAAGCAAGCCACATAAATGTTAGAGAAAAAAATTCTCAGGCAAAGAGAATAGTAAGTTCAAAGGCTCCCAGGCAGAGGCAACCTTGACATGTTATCAGAACAGAAAGAAGAGCTGTGTGGCTTGAGTCATACAAGTGAAAGGAAGAGTCAGAGAAGATGAGATCGCAGGCAGATGAGGTAGAAATTCGTATGGCACATAAGGAGTTTGGATTTTACTCTAAGTGAAAATGTGGAAATGCTGAAAAATTTTATGTATGGGAATGACCTGAGGGCACATAAATGCTAGATGATCACCACAGGAAGACTATCTGAATTCACTTACATTCTTCTATGTTGAAGACCTCAGTGTAATATCCATCACTTTGGTCAATGTATCACCACCCAGTGTCTGGTCCTTAGGCTTGTAGGACAAAACTTGATTTTTTTTCTATCACATCAAATGAAAATATATCTCTTCGAGTTAAACGCACCCTAATTAAGGACTTAAGGATCTAGGTACAAAGCCAGAATGGCCATATACCAATCTCTAATAAATTATCATCAGAGAGTCCAATAAACTCAAAGTCCTTTTGCTTCAACCCCCGGCATTTCTCTCCACTTTGCTAATGAATCTGGAATAGTGCAAGTCCACTGACTAAAACTCTCTCTCCTCGGGTTAGTGCGGCCTCTCTTGTTGCAGAGCACAGGCTCCAGACGCACAGGCTCAGTAGTTGTGGCTCACGGGCCCAGTTGCTCCGCGGCATGTGGGATCTTCCCAGACCAGGGCTCGAACCCGTGACCCCTGCATTGGCAGGCAGATTCTCAACCACTGCGCCACCAGGGAAGCCCCAAGACAATTCTTGAAATCCAAGTAGCTTTAATTGTTTCTAAATAAAAATTCAGAATGACATAAATACTGAATGGCTCCTGGGCAATGTGTCACCACAGGTTAAATATGTTTTGCCCCGGAGACTGCAGTTCATAGGGTATAGATAACAAGAGGAATGAAATTGGTGATCCCAGCTAATCCAGAGTGGATATTAACATATATCACCTAACTATCTCCAAATGTGACCCTATTTTCATTATCAGTGTCTCTGTCCCCAGGAAACTGTTGCTAGTGAGAGAAAAGGAGGACAGAGGAGAAATGTGAGGGTTCTGTACCGGTGGGAAGGGCACAGTAACAAGACTGAAAAACTGGAAGCTTCTCCTGATCTATTCTTTTCATTCTCTCTCTTTTTTAAGAACAAGGAAGAAGAAATAGCATCTCATTTCTTAGCCTAAAGGGAGCATAAAGAACAACATCCTCTAGGAATGCCAGGACATTTCCTTTTTTTTCTCTCGAGTATTTCTGATATTTTGTTACTAGAGAGGGGAAAAAATTGCCTATATAATTTTTTTAAAGTTTATCAAATCAGCACTTACCAATTATTGCCAAATTTTTTTCCTTGAAAACTGAGAGAAAAGAAAAAAATCAGAATAGGTATCTAAAAGAAGACTAGATGGAGAATGCTCAAACCCTTTAGGAGCCAAACAAAATCTATGTTTCTGTACTATTAAGTATAGTATAAAAAGGCAAAGTCATGGGCATTAGCCCCATAGGGGCCAGTTAGCTGTACTCAAATTCAAGGCCACAGAATACATATCTAACTTTGCTGCTGGCAGTTAATTATATCAATGACCAACAGGAGGAATAGAAAAGTGTCTTCTCAGTGCCTATTTTAAACTTTGCCTAACACTTTCAGCTTGGCTGTTATCAGTGTCAAAAAATTTTTTTAAATTGGAAGTAATTTTAATATCATATCAATGTTAAATGTAGACATATTTATCAGCTGCTATACAGACATGACATTTGTAAAATACAACCAGGTGTCTCTTTTGTAGACGGGATTTTAGTATTTTATTTGTCCAAAGCTAAGACCAAATAGTCTACTTTATCCTCATAGTTCATACTATGGTTTTTCTCATTGTAGCTTTCTCCACTCCAAAAAAAAAAAGCTTATAAATATCATAGTAAATAATCATGAGAGTTTTAAAAAGTCTTAACAATTGTTTTTGCTTCTCCTTTCTAAATTATATCATGGGTAAATATACATACTTAACTTCTCTTGACTAAAGACTTCATTTTTAGAACCAGGAAGAAATACCTAAGTCTTAGTTTTATCTTCTTCTTTGGTATAATTTTCATAGGTTTTGCATAATAAGATATTAAATGACTTTACAGTGTTATGGAAAAACTAGAGTTTCAGGGTTAAGCAGAAGTATTATTAAAATATCAATATTATAAGAAAAATTCTATGCTATATGTAGGGAAATGTTTAATATATGTTTTTAAAATACATATTGGAAATAGAAAACTAAGCTTTGCATATTGATAAGGTGATGGGTGGCAATACCAACTGCTGAGTCAACTGAGTAAAGATAAACATGACACAATATTGCAATGTGTTAAAACATAGCTTTCTGTTTCATCTGTAACTATTTTTGCAAAAATTTAAAAACAGTTTGCTAATTACTATTTGGTGAAACTTTCTTGACAATAGCCTGTTAAAGGTTGTGAGAAAAAAGTATCTCCCTTCCTTCCTCCCTCCCTCCCTCCCTCCCTTCCTTCCTTCTTTCTTTCCTTCTTCCCTCCCCCATTTGTTTTTTTTTCCTTTCCTTCCCTCCTTCCTCCCTTCAATGTTTAAATATGATCAGATTCCATGTCATACCTGCAGACTAAAGCAGAAAATTCTGGAAGACTGAGAGAAGCCCACTGCAAGTTTACAGAGCCTGCTGACTGCTCTGGAAGTCAGCAAGAACCAGGAGTACCCAAGTTTCCTTAAGGTTCATGTGAGAAAATAATAACTAACATTTATTGAGGACGTATTATGTGCCCACACTCTTCTAAGCTCTTTACATAGAGTATCCCATTTAATTTCCATAGAACTTCACTTTCTACAATTGAAGAAATTTTCTCGAAAGAAGTATTTTAACTTGTTCAGAAGTTTAGAGAGGTAACTATTATGAAGTCAAGATTCATTTCTTTATACTGTCTCCTTTGTGATCAGGTTTGAACACAGAGCTATGAATCATCCCTACCTAAGTGTTTCCAAGTTGAGAATTCTGGAAAAAGGATATACAACCTAGAGCAGTGACTTTCATCTTTGCTCCTGTAAAGTTTACTTCAGGCATGAGAGACACAGTCAACAAAATTGACTGGAGAAGATAATGCGATACTGAAAACAGATAGTGTAATGGCAGCACACTCAGGCATGGATGTATGTATATTTAAGAATCAGTACGTAAGGTCCACTGTCTGTCTGGTTTACTCGCTCTGGATCTATGGATCTTGACAATGGTTGTCAGTTAGGGTCCAGCCAGTTTATACATCTAAATCAAACAATACCTAATGGGGTTCTTTAGCCAGTCAATTGTGAATGACTAAAGCTCCGCTATGAGACAAACGATAAGGTTTCCCAAACTTTCTTGTGGCTGAATGTCTAAGACTATGCCCTGGTTTATTTTATTTTAAATTTTTATTTATTTATTTATTTATTTATTTATTTATTTATTTATTTATTTATTTATTTATTTATTTATTTATGACTGTGTTGGGTCTTCGTTTCTGTGCGAGGGCTTTCTCCAGTTGCGGCGAGTGGGGGCCACTCTTCATCGCGGTGCGCGGGCCTCTCACTATCGCGGCCTCTCTTGTTGCGGAGCACAGGCTCCAGACGCGCAGGCTCAGTAGTTGTGGCTCACGGGCCTAGTTGCTCCGCGGCATGTGGGACCTTCCCAGACCAGGGCTTGAACCCGTGTCCCCTGCATTGGCAGGCAGACTCCTAACCACTGTGCCACCAGGGAAGCCCCCTGGTTTATTTTTAATGTTCAGAAGCATAAAATCCAAGATTGATGGTGACATGATAAGAATGGTCATAGGAGGAGGGATGTGTAAAAGAGAGAAGAAAGAAAATAGAGCAAGGCAAAAATATATATATATGGTAACCACGTAGGAATTCCATTGCTTGTATATTCATAGCACTTCTTTCTTCCCCATGGAAGTGGGAAGAAGGGCCATAATAATTAATCTATATGTCATTATTAACTCTGTCTTCAGGCAATTTAAAAAACTGGAAATATTATGTTATTTTACACAATCATCCTAAAGGGTTAATCGACATTTCCTGTGAAAGGAGCAATGATGTTTAGCCAAATGGTTTTAAAAAAGCAGACAACAAAAAATAGCTTCAATAATTCATATTAATTCAAGTCCTATGGTTAATGAGGCAAATGGAGCGCTCTCAGAGGGGATAAAAGCACAGAGCAGCAACATCAAGACTCTTCAAACCACTGCTGGTGAAAGATACTGTAAGTCCAAAATACCCCCTAACCACCTACTATTCATACTTTACACTCGGGAAAAACTTACTATCATTTTAATTTTGTAGATGGTAGCTAAAACAGTGCCTATACAATTATAACACAAACAAGCAACTGCTTTTATTCTTTGTCGTTATGGTTCTTAGCCTTCATGACGCCATCCAATTTGCCTGAGGTGTACACTGTATTAAACTTCTACTCATTTGATCAGGCACAGAAATAGTGGGGCTATGATCAGCTCTATACAGCCCAACAGTGAGATTGTTGTCAGGCTAAAGATATATCAAAGTTGAAAACCAAATCAGGGATTGGATTGCCAAATAGGATGATGAATAGTCAGTCTGAATTGTTTAGAAAGATGATGGATTCATCAGAGATCAATCCTTTAAAGTCTAAATACATGTTCATTTTATGAACATTAATTAGGCAATGGCTATGTAGTATGTGTTAGGCACTGTGCCAGGCACTAAGGATAGGAAATAGAATAAAACTTCCCTTGTGAGTTCTAAAATTCTCCATCACTATTCCCTCGGATTTAATGTAATAATGCAACCTACTCTAGTAGTACCATACTCTGATGAAAGTAGCAGGAGAGAAAGGGGAATTTAGCTTCATAAGGAGAAGTTCTTTTTGGGGCTGAGTTTTTAATGAATGAGGAGGAAAAAGGTAAAATTGCATTCATTCACTCATTCACCAGGTATGTACTGAACATCCGTTGAGTACCAAGATCTTTGTGGTACTTTAAGAATATAATGATGATCAAGGTAAGATGTCTGCCTTTAGGTTGCTTATCGTCCTGTGGAGACTCCAAGTATGTAAAGAGCTCCCTCTCCCCCAAACACACACACACACACACACACACGCACACACACACACACAAAAGCAAGTTGAAATCAAGGAAAGGTAAATAATTTGATGTGGCTGGAGAACAGGGTGCAGGGGAAATGTAAACATCTAATCCTGTCCCCTCTTCTCCTTTCCTACCGCTCACTCCTCCCCCTGCTGCTTTATTCTGGTGCTGATTATTTTCTGTCTGAGCCAATGCCACAGTATCCTAACTGGACTTTCTACCTGCAATTTCACTAACCTCCAAACAACGCCATATAATTCTACTTCAAAGGCTCTCATGGTTTCAGGAAAAACTCCTCCACAAGGCAGTCAAAGCCTTTCACAGACTGGCCCCACTCACTTACCCAAACCCTTCCTCCCGAACCCCCGCTGCCTTTCCTTGCACCTGACGTCTTCTCTCTACCAAGCACATCGGCCCAGTGGTATCATCTTTCTCAAGTCTCCAAGCTTTTGTACACTCTGCTTCCTGTATCTGGACTGCCCTTACTTCTTTCTGCATCTAGGGAAGCCTCCTTATCTTTGAGGACTCTCTCCTTTAGGAAGCTTCTCTGACTCTCCTGGCCCGCATCAGTGCCCCTCCTATGGACTCCCATAAGTCCACGTGGTTACAGCTGTCATAGGGAAGTCCATGTTATATCATTTTCACTATGCTGTTGACTGTGTCCTTCATTAGGTCTGGAGTCTCTACAAAATAAGGGCCACATTTTTGGTTTCAGTGGCATCAACATCTTATACCATGTCTGATAATAGTAACTCTACAAAATATATTTGTTTAGTGAATGAATGAATGAATTGTTGATTCAAGTGTTTGATTAAAGCAGTTTAGATCACATGCTAATATTTTATCCTCTATACCATTAGACAATAAAGAAAAAAGTAGCCTTTTTTCTTAAAGGGTCAGAGAGTAAATATTTGAAGCTTGGTCTCTGTTACAACTATTCAACTTGGCCTTGGTAGCACAAAAACAGCCATAGGCAACAAGTAAATGAATGGATATGGCTGTGTTCCAATACAATTTTATTTACAAAAATAAATGACCAGCCTGCAGGCTGTCATTTGATGACCTTGGCTCTATACCATAGGTCACAGACTCAAATCCCACAGGTCAGATCTGCTGCAAAAACACATCTTTGTTGTTGTTGTTGAGAGATAATTCTTCATGGGTCTCTCATGTCTCTGCACATCACACAAGCAGAAGCACTGATGGCCTTTGTTGTTCCATACTATCTTTGCAAGGATGTTCGTATAGTGAACAGAGTTGGAAGCTAGAGATAGTGTCCCCTTCTAGAGTAGAGGGCAGACAAGCATACTGCCTATTATAAAATGCTCAGGTTCCAAAGCCCAGGGTTTCTCTCCTGTAACACAACCCACTACGTATGCAGGTTCTCATGACCCTCTTCATGTAACCTTTTGGGAATTGGACTTCAGGAACCAGGAGACAAGCTGACACTGGCTGTTGCTATGACCTTAAGTAATAATGTCTTTTATCCCTCTTGTGTTCCACCAGCATCTATGAAACTGTAGCAGGCTAAAATGTAGGAGGATAAGGCATCAGACCCCTCATGGTGCTTGATGGTTTTTCCTAAATCACACTTTAAATAATTAGAGCTAAGTATGTTCAAATGGCAAGAACTAAGCAGCATCTGTCTCCACAGTCACCATGCCTCTCAGCTATTTTCTGACCCAGATTGCTTCACTGATTTATATTCCTTTTCTGACTCCTATGGGCCTTTGATTCTGTGACCCCTGCTCAAGGCAACAAGGTGCCATCAAAAGCATGGAATTAGATCTGTGTTTTAGAAAGACGATTCTGCTGACAATGTGTAGATGAATTATGGTGAGGGAAATCCAGAACGAAATGTTGGAGGACAAGGTAATATTCCAGAAGACGAAGAATGAAATGACGAATACAGTAGATGAAAAGGAAATGTTTCCAAGGAATTATCAGGACTTGGTGCCATATTGGTATATCCTGTGTGGGAAAGAAGGACATTGTGAATTATGCTTGTGAGCCATTGGATAGTAGTGATGCCCTTAATTGAAAGTGAAATTGGGAGGAACTTGATATAGCTTTGATGAAGAAAGGAGTCCAAGGAAACACTGAGGACCTGAAGGACCAAACTTATGGAACCTAAAGAAGATTTAGCTATAGATGTTAATAAGCAGTTGAGTGTATCACTCTGGAGCAGATTGGCAGATTGTCTATGGGTGAATTTCAGAGAGTTTGTAAAGCCTGAAAAAACAAATATAAATATAAAATTTAGTATACTTGTTACCTAGTTGTCTTTTTTCTTCTTCTTCCTGTTGTTGATGTCTTTCATTAGACTCTAAGGGGCCTCTGGTAACTCTCTAGCAAAGGTTGGCTGGAGTTAAAGGTTTGGGACTCATCCTGAAAATGGTTGAAATTATACTCTGGAATGTGTGTATGGTAAGAAGAGAAGAGAAGAGGGCTAAGAAAAGTAATTGGAGAAATAAACACAAATATTTTGGGGAGACAGAAACAGGAAAGTTTCAGAAAAGAAAGCTAAGCCTTCAGAGGAGTCAAGTAGATTAAGGCCTGAAACAAGGCCATTAAATTTGGTGACTGGTAATTTAAGCAGGTCTGGAAGCCAGGCTTCAGTGGGATTTAAAAAAAAAAAAGGAAGATTAGAAAGTGAGGGCAGCATGAGTGAGCTATTTTTATGGGTTGTCTGAGTCTGAGGATTAGGATGAAAGATTGGATTTTAAGGAAATTTGAGGGAATTATTCAGGATGATAAGAGACTTGAATATGTTGGAAATTGAAAAGGAGACACCAGAGGAATAAGGTAATTAAAGATGTTATAATAAGGGCAAAAGTTATGAATGTGTGAGTATTCAGAGCATCTTTAAATTCCTTACTTCTCCCCACCCCAGGCCCCATGCCCTCATCTCCACCCTAACCTTATCAGCCACATTGCGGGAATTGTTGGAGAGGAGAACCAGATAAGAGACTGAAGGCTAGGGAAAAAGAAAAAGAAAGGATAGAAATTTACTGGAGAGAGCATAGGATGAGTTTGAAGGAACAAGAAAAGTAGAAAAAGAAAAAGGCCCTCACCATAGGCAATTTATGATGGGGAATTGAAAGTCTGGAGGTAGAGAGAAAGAGGTATCAAAGCAGCAAGTGAGAAAGCGGTAGAACAAGAGGAACAGTGGAAAGTGGATTTAAAGAGTGGAACTGTGTATTTTATTTTATTTATTTATTTATTTGGCCGCGCCATGCATCATGCGGGATCTTAGTTCTCCGACCAGGGATCGAACCCGTGTCCCCTGCAATGGAAGCACGGAGTCTTAACCACTGGACCACCAGGGAAGTCCCTCAATTTTTAAACAGGACTTCCTTTCACGATTTTTGAGAACTGAAAGTAAAGATCTGGATTCCTTTTCACTCCCATCGTTTGCTAGAGTGTGTTTCTTTGAGTATCATGCCATATTTAGACTGGACTTCTTGGGGCTGCAATATTTATTTGGATTACACAAAAAATGAGGAGGTTACTTAACAGTACAGCTCTGAGTAGGACCAGAATTTTCTCTTCCAGAAGGTACTTTGTACATTCAAGGCCCCAAATCCCAGCACAGTATAGCAGTAGTGTTTAGGCTGACAGGATGGACAATTATGCAGCCAGTGGTAGAAAGGAGATACAAGTGTTGAAAAGAAAATTTACATGTCCTTTACTTCTCATTCTAAAAGCCAGGAGAGTTGAAGGGCAAGAAAGATGGCGGAATGATTGTCTTCTATGGATTACTACCTCCGGCCCCTTCCACCCTAAGCTTGGGGAAAGAGAACGAAGATCGGAAATGGGGAGGTGGGTTGGGAGATGGGAACAGAACATCTACGAGTGAAGCAAAGCTAAGAATGAGGAGAAAAGTAGGAAAAATACCATTTGGCCAACTGTTCTTTCCTCTTTTCTTTCCCTGGAAACCAATCACATTGACACTCCTGTCCAACCCAAACTATTTTAGAGAGCGATAAGGAAAGAAGAAAAGGAAAGGGAAAAGATAAGATAAAACTTGAAGGGTTAAAACGCTTATTTAACTTCTCCTTCCATTTTCTTCTTCATTTTTACTTGGCACCACCCATGCCAACCTCAACCTGGAGCCTCCATCCACCAAGATTCTATTTGACTTGTGCCTATGTCTACTCCTTAATGCCATACTGCTCTACTTCAAGATCCTAGAGGTAGCACCAGTGGCTTGAGAAATTCCATCTTCCTCTGGCTGTCTCATAGGAAGTGCTCTATAATCTAGGACTAAGATTGCAACAGGCAAGACATGCTCCTGATACCTGGAACTTAAAGTACAGAATTCCTGTTCCCTTATTCACATTGTTTCTGCCCTAGATTCTTTCTGATTCAGACAATACCTAGTATAATATAAGTGGGAGAGGGATAATCAAGAGAAGAGGGTGTTGCTTATATTTCAAAGGCCTCAGTTAGTTTTCTAACCATTTAGTAAAACACTTTGTTTGACCTCATTGCTTTTTGATATTTACTTAAAATTCAGCATTAGCGAAGTACCACTGTGAATTGTTTTATTTTTCCCTTTGTAATTTAACAACGACTGTTTTTAGTTGTATGAGGCTTTAGGGGCTACATGCAAGTACCTATTTTTCATTACATTTTAATTTATACAAACACTACAGAAAATAGGAAGATATTATCTCAATAAATGGTAGCTATAAAAATTTGCAGGTTAAAACTCCACCATAGAAAAACATCTTTGAGGTTACTTTAAACAAAAGGTATAATCCCACACAATTGTGCGTATTCACTAAGTTTTTGGACAGATAACTTCAAAATTTCCAACTGAATTAAAACTTGTAGATTCATAGTTTGGTCTCAAATCACCCTAAATACCTGAAAAGCTTACTAGCTTAATGGAATGAGTTTACATAAAAAAAAGTGGATCATAATTTTTTTGTCCTGGCATAAAATCTTTTTATAACCTACCAGAAAAGTTAAAAAGCCATGTTCATAAAATATTTGCTATCATTTGCCTGTGTGTTTCTAATTATTTCCATATCTTGGAACCAGTTTGTCTCCTGCAATCACATAAAATAAACAGCAAAACATGGTTTTTATTTGTTCAGATTTGAGCTGTAGACATTGCTTCTCAGTAATATTAAATAAGTTATTTAATTCGCTTCTGTTTAAATATTGATAAAGTTTATTATTTGTACTCCAGATTCTTCCACAACCTAGAATAATTTAGATAATTAATAGAATTTTTGATACATTTTAGAATAATTTAAATTAATATTTAATTCACAGTTCTGTTTGATATCATAAAAAGTAATGATAAATATGAGTATTTTGGCAACCCGTAATTCTTTAATAGCATTCTCTTATGGAGATAAAATGTTTAAATATTAATTAATTTAGTACTATCAGAACTGCATAGTTATTAGGTATTTCCAAATTTGGAAGAATTTTCATTACACAGGAACTGGGTAATGAAAACAGAAAACTAAAAGTCCTCCTCTAGTCCTTATAGGGGACAGATCAAATGAAATTTTCTAATAATCTGGAGATGTTTCATAATTGAACACTTAGTAGTCATTTCCAAAATAACAAATATAAGGCTTCATTATGAACTAGGATTTTCAAGTACATCCACGTCTGTCTCTATACCAAATAGGTTTTCATTACTCAAGTAGCATATGGTAGTAAATGAACCAAAAAGGAACATGTTGCATTATTTTTCTGCATTAAGTGCCGACATTATCTTCTTCACACTGTGTGTGTGGTTTTATGTAATGAGAATCCTTTTAGAGACAGTTTGGAGGTACACGCTCTATTCTAGCTGATACCTTTTTGAAGGAGCCCATTTTCAAAGTAACATACAGTGTGTGAATTATGCTCAATCTAATTATCATGCAGTACTTTGGGAATTTACTCCTAAATGGCTGCTATTAACATAAACAAGTCAATTTACATGTCACAGTGAGGTTCAGGTTAAAAGAAAATATATAATGGATTTCTGTATATTTGTGATCTATTTTAACTATGCTTTTATTTTAAAAAAAAAGAAGATAAATAGATGTACTGATTTTTCTCCATATAAACTTTGCTCTTATAATAGCCATATGAATAGTTAGTGGTAGTTTTCACCATCAGTCACATATATTTTTGAGTGCCTACTATGTGTAAACATTGTTCTGGGCAAAGGCCTTCAAAGCAGATAGGTCTCTGCTCTGGCAACAACTACTCTGAACTAATTTTGCCTCAAATCTTTGCAATAACAACTTCAGAAATTTAGAGGAAAAAACACTACCATCAAAGGGCAGGGATGCCTGGCAAACAAAGCGGGTATTTTTCTGTTTTGAAATGAGACCTTGTAATATGGAAGAAAACTTAAGTGTAATGCAAGTTAAATTTTTTTAATAAATTCAAATTAAAAACATTGAAATTGGTTAAAATGTGTCATTAAACTGATGAAGTCAGCAAGAAGATAGGCACTATGTAGTTAAAGGAGAAAAAAATTTACAACATGGATATAGAATCATTAACCCAAATTTTCCTCTATCTTTTAAAATTAGGATGATTCACCAAGCTCAGGGAAGAAGGCCAGAAGGAGTTATAAACATACTTTTCAGAGAGGTAAATAAGTATCATGAA
Organism: Balaenoptera musculus; assembly: GCF_009873245.2. Classification (NCBI taxonomy): domain Eukaryota; kingdom Metazoa; phylum Chordata; class Mammalia; order Artiodactyla; family Balaenopteridae; genus Balaenoptera; species Balaenoptera musculus. The sequence continues at coordinate 13,630,226 of NC_045794.1, read as the reverse complement.
AAAAAAGTTAGATTAATCTTGATGAGTGAGTCAATTTGAGCATTAAAGATATATGGTTATTCAGTTGTAATGTCTTTTTCCTGGCATTGCACCAGAGCATAGGCTATATTTTCAGGGAATTTAAGTTCTATGGAAGGAGGACATTTGACAAAGAAACATTTCCAAATAAGAGAGTCGCAGGATCTCCTTTTCTGGAGGTATGTAGGGAAAAGCATTTTGGTTTTGGCTGTGTCTACAAAGCAGCCACATAAACTGAAAAATAAAACCTCATTCAAGCAAAAATTAGGGGTTCCTCATCTAATTCCAAATAACTGCAGTGGTTATTTTCTCTAGTTTTATCATTATTACATAGACATGTCTCTTGTTCTATCAAAAAGCCCAAGAATGGTTTTGGTTGGTGGCTTTCAAAATCAGAGAACCTTTATATGCACAAAAGCTGAAGCTGATTATGACATAAACTTTTAATTATAATCTAAGGGAAAAAATAAAAGCCAATGTATGTTGGTTGGAAGACCATGAGTTATTATCAGGGGGTATGACATCTAATTCATTCATCCATTCAATCATTCATTCTTTCAACAAATACTCATCGTGCATTTACTAAGGTAGGTGGGCAACAAGCAAACTTCAAGAAGTCTAACTTACATTCTAGGGCAACAAAATGGAGAGCAAAATAAAGATATTCTCTGCTTCAGGGACTCGGGGTTTGATCATTACAATAATAGCAAGAGGAGGAGAAGGAGGAAGATGAGGCAGAGAAGGAAAAAGGGAAGGAAAAATTAATCTTCGCGTATATAGTAAGGCTGAGAACAGCGCTTGTTACAATGAAAAACCTCTTCTTTTCTAGTTTATTGTTGCCTCTGAGCCATCTCAACCAAATATTTTATATTTTCCAACTATAGTGGTTACATTTTGCTTAATTTTCAGCACATTATTTTAATGGCACAACTTTGAATTTTGTTTTGAAACAAAAGCACTGCTACAGGATTAAGCTGCAAGTGTAGTTTTAAGATAGAAGGAGAGTGAACTCGATTTGGAAACAACTTTTCTGGCAACGGTATTTTTTTTTAATTATGAATTATCCAAGAATAGAGTCCAAATTCACTTTTGAAATTATCCCCTAGAATTCTAGCCTCCTTGAGATTTTCAGGATCTCCTTTGTAAAGATCCAAAATGACGACCAAACACTTTTTACATCTATTCATACCTTTATTACTTTAAAAAAAAAAAAAAAAACCTTTTAAACTTGACTGATTTATTTCAAACACTCGTACAACTGAACTAAGAGGGCGGGGTAGGGGGGAAGGGAGTGTTTCTCCAGTACCCTTAAAAAGAATGTAGTGCTATTGTGTTCATAGTTTAATCTGCTGGGATTCCATAACCGAGGAAAGATGGGTGTCAGATCTCCACGCATAATCTTCAGTACATCCGGACCTGAGAAACGGAGGTGGAGAAAACGAAAACAAGATAAAACTGAAGCAAGCTTGCCTTTAACTTTATAAGAATGTGAATCAAATAGTGTAGGGGAAAAAAAAAGCCGTCATCAGTTTCAGGATTGGGGCTGAGACACCGACTCTACCTGGATTCCCTGTTTCTGCTCTGTGCAGATACAGCTAATGCACCACTGAAATGGGAGGCGGGTGGACGGGAAAGCCAGAGAAACTTTCTTTTTTTTCTCCTCCATCAGATTGAAGTTAGAACAGGAGCCATACTTCAACAAAAAAAATAGAGAAACAAATGGGGACAGAACACCCACAAGTGCAATGGAAGCCCTTCACCCAGTCCTGGTAGAATGTTCTGGATCTGATACCCTTATAGTTATCTCAGAGCAAGTTAAGTGTCGCCTTCAAGATTAAATATTCTTTTATAGGGAAAAGATATGGCAACCAATACCCCTCACTTCATCCTGCTTGATTAAATGGAGACTAACGATTCAAAGTAAATCATTTTTAGGGATTTAGACGCCAAGTTAAATAAGTAAGTTTTTCATTAGCATAATAAAAACACATGAAAATGCTGTTGTTACTGTACCCAATTTGAAGAAAACACTTAAATGGGAGAGACAATATATCAAAAACTGAAAGTTCCTAAAAAATCAAATTAAGAAGTAACTGAATTACTTTTTGCAAAGTATCCATACCAAAAGGCTCTCACTAAATATAAATTTTAAGAGAATATTTAAAAATATTTTTAGATGTATTTTCATTGCAACTCTGAACTTTTTCTCTGATGACCCTTTAGATCTTAATACAATCCACGTCCTTATTTTCGTCACCTGAGTCTCCTTTTTAAGTCAAACATTGGTTTCAGATTCTAAAAGTGCTGCTTTAATGTTCATAAATAGGGTAACACATTATCTGAAATAGAGATGGGCAGTTCTGTTCCTAGACTGTGGAGATTTGGCTTATTTCTTTTTCTGTTTGTGTATGAGCTACCTGGCTTATCAGTTACTGGATAAAACTGGCTTTTCAATTACTTGTATTAATACATTTCAATTTATTTTAATCTCATTTCACGTTTTATTCCATCATCCAATCAAACATTTTCTAACTACTTTCTGAATTTGTTACCAAACTTTGATACCAAACATCATTTTCAAACTTTGCTTTTCCTTTTCACTTTACCATATACACAGTGTGAAGGTGCTGTGGTCTTAATTCCATCCTTCTCTCTTGATTTCAGACCATACCTTTAAAGTGTCCTTATTACTTGCTTTTTGTTTCTTTTCCACTTGTTGCTGTTGCTTTCCTGGGTTTGGTTTTAGTTTTTGTTTTTTGATGCTTGTTAACACTGCCTCACTTCGCTGGTTCAAAAAGAACTATTATTTGCTCTCTGAGCTTTCTGTTTCTCTTGGTGACTATCAGCTTCTGTTTCCTATTTTGGGGCAGAAAGGAAAAAGCCTGTGAATGATGGGCTCTGATTTCAAGACTAGCCCTTTAGAGCAACTTTCTAAAGTGCCAACCATTTAATTCAGAATCACTCAGGAATCTTTCAAGGAATGCAGATTCCTTGGCTCTCACCTTTTCCTTCCTGGCATAAGATGGATTTTTTTTTTCTTCTAAGAAAACAAAGGTTATTCTTAGATAACAGCTCCCAGGTTATTTCCTTTCTATAATCTATTTCTTTCTCTTTTAGCAGTCACTGAACTTTAGAAATCTCTGAGGATTTTTTTGGGGGGGGTTACATAAATGAATCCATTTATTACAGGCCAGCAGTGTTTCCCATGGTGAGCTTCTGATCTTTCCATTCCTTCTGTGTTCTGATGATGGACTTTTCTGTGACTGCAGAAGTGGTATTGTAGGGTCAGTACCACCGACTACCATTTTCATGCAAGAACCACAGTGCCAGACACCCACAGCTAGCTCTCCCTCTTGGTTTTGTGACAGAAGGAGCAAGTGTACTTGGTGTGCTGGCTCATTTCAATTTTCTTCACCATTTTCCTGAGGGAGACACCATAACAGGTCCTGTCTTTACAGACAATTGTAACCTTCTTGATGCATTTAGCCTTGTAACCACAAATTAGGTCCAAGATCAGAGATCTCTGAGGTTTTATCAGTGCCGTTGTTGATGTTGTTATTTTAATGGATAAAAACCATATGATCATCTCAATAGATACAGAAAAAGCGCTTTTGACAAAATTCAACATCATTTATGATCAAAACTCTCCAGAAAGTGGGCATAGAGGGAACCTACCTCAACATAATAAAGGTCATATATAACAAACCTACAGCTAACATCATACTTAACAGTGAAAAGCTGAAGGCATTTCCTCTAAGATCGGGGACAAGACAAGGATGGTGACTCTCGCTACTTTTATTCAACATAGTTTTGGAAGTCCTGGCCACAGCAATCAGAGAAGAAAAAGAAATAAAAGAAATGCAAACTGGAAAAGAAGAAGTAAAAATGTCACTCTTTCCAGATGACATGACACTGTACATAGAAAATACTGAAGATGCCACCAGAAAACTACTAGAACTCATCAATGAATTCAGTAAAGTTCAGAATACAAAATTAATATACAGAAATCTGTTGCACTTCTGTACACTGATGAACTATCAGAAACTATCAGAAAGAGAAATTAAGGAAACAATCCCATTTACCATATCACATCAAAAAGAATAAAATACCTAGGGATAAACCTACCTAAAGAGGTGAAAGACCTGTACTCAGAAAACTATAGGACACTGATGAAAGAAATTAAAGGCAACAAAAACAGATGGAAAAATATGCCATGTTCTTGGAGTGGAAGAATCAATACTGTGAAAATGACCATACTACCCAAAACAATCTACAGATTCCATGCAATCCCTATCAAAATACCAATGGCATTTTTCACAGAACTAGAACAAGTAATTTTTAAATTTGTATGGAAACACAAAAGACCCCAAATAGAAATAATAATCTTGAGAAGGAAGAACAGAGCTGGAGGAATCACACCCCCTGACTTTAAATTTCTTAAAAGACCTGTAGGACTTTTGTTTGTATTTTTTATCCTCCTATAAGTTTTATTCTTTTCATTTTAAATTTATTTTTCTCCTTTATCAGGATTCTTCATTCTCATTTTCCTCCTACCAAAGCAATCATTCAAATGTATTTAACATATATTCTTTTGTTTTTATATGTTCTTGAAAATGTGTCTTGCTATTTTGTGTGCACAAATTTCTAATTTACATAAATGTAATGTGTAACAAATTCTTGTTACTTTTTTACTCAGCATTATATTTTAAAGGTCCACGCAAGTTTCTGGGTGTTCATCTGTGTGGTTCATTATCTCTGAATGTCACCTAGTATAGCATGTGACCCAACACACTGGGTCTGTCTGCTCTTCTAGTGATGGTCACCCAGATTGCCTCCAACTCTGCTACCATAAATAACACTAGCATTAACATAATTTTACAAATCCCCTTTCAGCCTTGTCTGGGAATTTCTCTAGGATGTATACCCAGGACTGGAATGCTGAGTGGTTGGTAAGTATATCCTCAATTTGCCTAGATGCACCAGGTCACTTTCCAGAACGGCTACACCAACCCAGTGTGCCTACAGCACATAAGTCCTGTTATATATACGCATCTCTGCAACAGTTGGCTTTATCCAGCTTTCTAATTTTGTATTTTGGTGGTAGAAACTCAAAAAAAAATTATAAAGAAAAGAGGAATATAACTAATCAACAGCTCTTACTGATTAGGACAAATGTTTCACATTGTAATAGATGCTGAAACTTTAAAGCAAATAATACATCTGCATTCAAAGAATATGCAATGTAATGGAAAAGAGGGACAGAAGACATGTGGAAAACCTTTGACAGCAGAATGAATACAACGTGGAGAAGCGTAAATGGAGGTCATGTAGCCAGCGAGACTAGCAGAATCAGGGAAAGTTTTCTGCAGAAACTGACCCTGAAATTTGAAGGGGTGAATACATTTGACTGAAGAATGGTCCACCTCTGCTCGGGAAAGTTTATCCTCCTCGACTGAAAGTACATTGTCAGTAATCACACCCATAGAACTACATGAACCCTGGACATCAAAGTCTCAGACCCCCTTGCATTTTAAAAGATGGGTAGCACTATGCTGGACATTCAGCCAAGAGAATAGCACATACAAAGGCAGTGGGAAGAGGATACACAAAAATTACAGAGATCAGCATGGACACTAGGCTAAGAATGTACTACCTGCTTTAAGTGCATGTTCTCATTGAATCCCAGCAGTCTGGGATATTGGTGTTGGTAATCTTTTTTTCTTCACATTTTTTTTTAAATTAGTGCCTTACAATTTTCAAAAGTTTCACATACATGATTTCATATAATCTCATAATAACCCTTTTCCCCCCACCCCTGTATTGCACCTCCCCCTTCCCTCTCCCCACTGGTAACCACTAGTTTGTTCTCTATATCTGCGAGTCTGCATCTTCTTTTTATATTCACTAGTTTGTTGCGTTTTTTGGAGTCCACATATAAGTGATAGCATACAGTATTTGTCTTTCTCTGACTTATTTCACTTGCTGTAATGCCCTCTGGGTCCATCCATGTTGCTGCAAATGGCAAAATTTCATTCTTTTTATGGCTGAGTAATATTCCATTGTATACATATACCACATCTTCTTTATCCATTCATCTGTTGATGGATATTTAGGTTGCTTCCATGTCTTGGCTATTGTAAATAGTGCTGCTATGAACATTGGGATGCATGTATCTTTGTTTTTTTCAGATATATGCCTAAGACTGGAATTGCTGGGTCACATGGTAGTTCTAGTTTTTTGAGAACCCTCTATACTGTTTTCCACAGTGGTTGCACCAATTTACATTCCCATCAACAATGTACAAGGCTTCCCTTTTCTTCACATCCTCACCAACATTTCTTATTTGTGTTCTTTTTGATGATAGCCATTCTGACAAATATGAAGTCTCCTGGCAGCCAACCAGACCAGGGGCCAATCAGCCTACCAGACTGCCCACATAGTTAGCCTGCCACAACAGAAGGACTCACGCAGCCCTCCTAGGGGAAATCCCTGGAGTATATAGCTTGGGTGATGAGAGGGAAGTGCACTGCAGGGACACATAGGACTTCTACAGAGGGCACTTCTCCAAGTTCGAGAAGTGTAACTAACCTACTACATATATAAAAATACCAATAGCGAAGAATGAACTAATGCCATTTGCAGCAACATGGATGGACCTAGAGATTGTCATACTGAGTGAAGTAAGTCAGACAGAGAAAGACAAATATCATATGATATCACTTATACGTGGACTCTAAAAAAATGGTACAAATGAACTTATTTACAAAACAGAAATAGAGTCACAGATGTAGAAAACAAACTTATGGTTACCAAGGGGGAAGGGGTGGAGGCATAAATTGGGATATTGGGATTGACATATTCACACTACTGTATATAAAATAGATAACTAATAAGGATCTACTGCATAGCACAGGGAACTGTTCTCAATACTCTGTAATGACCTATATGGGAAAAGAATCTAAAAAAGAGTGGATATATGTATAAGTATAACAGATTCACTTTGCTGTACAGCAGAAATTAACACAAAATTGTAAATCAACAATATTCCAATAAAAATTTAAAAAAATAAAATCTATGTTGTAAAAAAATAAATAAATAAAAATTTTAAATTCTTCCTGTTTAAAAAAAAAAATACCAATAGCAACTTAGACAAAATGAGGCAGCAGAGGAACGTGTTCCAGATGAAGGAACAAGATAAAACCCTAGAAGAAGAACTAAGCAAAGCAGAGATAGGCAATCTACCTGAGAGAGTGGTCATCATTTTTTACATTAAGGAAACAAAGCCTCAGAAAAGTATATTTCCCAACACCATACAGCTAGTAAGTATTTGGCACAACCAGAATTTTAACAAATGTTTGACCTCAAAGTTAATGCTTGTTTGTTGTTGTTGTTGTTTTGTTCCCTGGTCAAAAAGGTCATATAAATATAGAAAAGGTAAGAATTGATATGACTTGCCTATGGAACAAATGAATTCTATTTTAGTGAATTAGAAGCCAATTAATAAGGACCAAGGGCAGTCTGGCTTATGTTTGATGATAATTTTCAACTACACTGTAAATTCTAGACACAGGTTTCTTTAAAATATTGACATGTGCCAATGGAATTTTAGAGCATACTTGGATGTCTGGAAAAGGAGACTCTATGTAATATACTAGTAAATGCTTCTAATGGGAAACTGGCTTACATTAATAGCCATCAAGGCCACATCCCCTGTAAGGCCTCTGAGCAGTAGAGATGATAGATAGACCCATAACCTATAAAGGTGATATCATATAATATAACTTCTAATTACAATTAAACATTAATTAAATATTTTTCCAATTTTGTCCATTTCCTTGCAAAGAATTTTATAGATTAGCCTCTTTCTGTTTTCATAGTCCAGCTCTTAAGATTAGTAAGTAATTGCTGTTAGTCTTGTTTAAACTTGTTTAAATACAAAGTTCACAGTGAGATATTATTTTTGTAGATATTATGCTTCAAATCAGATATCCTCTCAAAAGAAGGTATCATGAAAATTGAATCTGCCAGATCATCAACATGCATTGCAGAGACATCTAATATTAAAAAATAACACTAAAGGAAATCCTGTACTTTCCACATGACATATTCTGCATTCATAAGCATGTAAAGGACAAGCTTCTTTTTTTGTGACTAATACAGTATTTCTTAAAAGCATGCATTTTTATATTCTTTATTGTTAATCAGAGAGCATACTGCTATTATACCATTAACTCACAAGAGATTTCTGACTATATTTTTATATTGATGACACAATATCCAGCACTAAGCCAGTTGAAAAAAACAGGCACCCTCTTATGTTAAAGTAAATTGGAATGATTTGGATCAAAGGCAGAGATATTTAGATTGAGGAACTAAATCCTCCCTTGAGACAATCTATAAAGGTTCTCTTCTAAACCTAGATATTGAAGCTAAAATTAAGCAGTTCTTTTAGCTTAAATAGAATGTGCTCAAGCTGACATAAAGTTGCAGAGAAGACTCCTGTCTGTATCCCTCACAGTTTGATAATTCTAATGATCTGAACTTCGAGATGGAACAGATTCTTCAATGTTTGTCTTCAAGTGACCTGTGACTACTTGAGGCTAAGTGGGTACAAAGCTAACCTGAGACCAGAGATTCTAGGAATTTCCTGACAATATCCCTATTCAAAAATTTGGTCTCTGCCATGACCAAGTGAGAAGAGTTTTAAACCAAAATTCTTCTAATCCATTATTAAAACTGTTATAAAATTTCTTATTTGTCATTGCTATATCAGGACTTCACCAACTGAAGATGGCCAGAAACTAAATTCAAAATAATTTAAACCAACACAATATTGTAAGTCAACTATGCTTCAATCAAAAAAAAAAAATGAAGTTAAAAAAACATTTTAAACCAGTTTCCCAACCTTTACTGTATCAGAGTTACCTGGAGGGCCTGTTAAACCTTTGGGCCTATCCCCAAATGTTCTGATTCAGAAATGAGCATTTCTAGCAAGTTCTCAGATGAAGTTAATGCTGCGGCTCCAGGGATCACTAACTTGAACAAGTAAATAAAAAACAAAAAAAGCTCATGTGATTTTTAAGTCCAGTGGTCCAGGAGTCCTATTGCTGCTTCAGGTCTGGGTGGCCCAAAGGGAGGAACTTAAATACTGTAATGAGAGCTCTAACCCTCCAATTATTAGTCAGATTCACTCTGTGTAAGCATTAAGTGGTCACTGGCACACCCATAATCATGGTATACAAGATAAGCAAATTCATCGCAAAGAGACAGTCTTACCCAATTCTCTGTAAGGAAAGTTCTGGGGAAGGCTCTGTTTGGTCTTAGCTTATTCACATGCCTATTTCTGGGGGGAAAAAAATGACTGAGCCTAGGGTGATGGTGAATTGTGATTGTGCAGGTCTAGGCCATGTGCATGGCCATGTGTCCTGAAGAAGTTCCTTCAATAGGCTTGGTCATTTCAATCCTCTTTCTTTTAGAGTGATTTGTGTCCATAAAATTCCTCAGCCCTTCATGCGAGTATGCTTTGGCATGGCAGCTCCTTGGCAGGATTATGCCTGCAAACATCCATATCCAGTTTGGAAAGATAGTCTTGACCCTAGCCCTGGGACCTACATGTAAGTATAGAGTTTAAATTACCTTAATGACAATTTTTTAATCTTTAGTAATGCTCTAATTATGACAGTAGCAAATTTTAAAGAGTCTCTGACAGTGTTAGAAAAGAAAGAATTCAAACAATATGAAAACTGGTGATGCAGATGAACACAGACTAGTAGTTCAGCAGTTCGACTGATTTCTCTCCTAAGCATAAGGTAAACTCGTTCACATTCAGAGGCTCTTTAAATGACATGATTTAATGTGACTAAAAGATGTACAGATGGCACTACACTGCCTCTACTGGGAGGAGAGGTCAGACAGCAATTGGCTCTAACACAACCCATACTAATGTATAGCTACAAGCTGCCACATCAGGGTCCATCCTTCCAAGAGCCTGTTAGGTGAAATAATCAAGCACTGTGACAGTACTCCCCAGATGCAGGAAAACATGGTGACGTTAATGCTACCCTAAGTAATGTCAGACACTCACAGAATGACTATTCAGGAGCAAGATTTTAAAAATTGATTACCTATTTATTTGCCTAATAAGAAACCAAATATTATAGAATATAAAAAAGAATATATATATGTATATCTATATGTATGTATATATATATATATATATATATATATATATATAAAACGGAATCACTTTGCTGTACAGCAGAAATTAACACAACATTGTAAATCAACTCTACTTCAACTAAAAAATAAATAATTTTTTAATTTAAAAAAGAAACCAAATACTATAAATATTAGGTGAGAAATCTAATTTGAATCCAACATCGTATCGATCATTGAATTTTTTCATAGGAGCACTGAAGGATGACATTTAAAATCACAGCAGCATTGGTATTTATACTTTTAATACATATTATCAAATGTAATTTGTATACTACATACTTTAAATAATAAGAATGAGAGAATTAAACCAATCAAACAACACAAAATTCCATTGATATAGATAAAGGATAGTTGGTACTACCTTGATATTCTAAACTCAAACTTGGCCTCATAAACTAATGAGTGCCTTATGGAAAATGACAATTGAAACACTGTGGCTTTCAAAATATTAAAGACCAGAAAAAGGTCATTGTCAAGAAGAAAAAGTTACTGATCATTTATTTCATGAAAGAATCTGTACAAAATACAGGTGTGCAAGGACCAAAGAGACACATTCATTAGACAGAATATGACTACATATAATTCCATCTATAAGAAATATTAAATTTGGTGATATGATTTGTGATGGAAGTAGCCCAACCTACAGTTGCATCTGAAAAGCAAAATGTAAAATACTTACATTTTCCAGTTTAGAAGCAATGCCTCTTCCAACTAACAGGAGATAAGGGGCATGTTCTCCTACCTCCTCATTATTGAAGAGAGAAAAATGGACAATGAAAGGCAAAACGAGACCTGGAAAGGACAAGTGACTACTGAGAATCGCCAAAGAAACTAGCAGCGGAATTAGAACAAGAATACAGGTCTTGTCTACCAGATCTGTTCTCATTCTACCATAACGTTCTTCTATGTCTCAGCCATCTGCTTGTGGGCTAACTTAAAACAATTAATTACAGTACTTGGGATTACTAAGTACTGTGATCATTTACTTCCAGCTCCCAGTCAACAAGCTGTGATGTATTTTCAGTTCCATTTTGCACATAAGGTAATTGGGATCAGGTGATATGTCAAATACTAAACATCTGGTTGGTTTTGAAAGAAAGACCGTAAGTCAGATCTCCTTTTTCTGCTGCAGTATGTTGTCTTTCAAAATAACTATGCCCTTAACTGGGCTTAAACCACCAACATAGCAATTAAAAACAAAACATATAAATAATTGTAAAGAGATTTTGGTTAAAGCTCACATTACAGGAGATGTTCAACTTCACACTCTCTTAGAGCCACTCCCCTCATTCTTTTAAATTCTGTTGGTTACTGTGATATTGCTAAATAAATTGTTCAATCTCTCATTTCTTAATTCATTAGCAATAAAATATATTTTCAACTTCCTGGTACTGAAGATGGGAATGTAAGTCACATTCTTTTGTTTCTCTTTAGCCCATTCTCCAGGCAATTTAAAAATTATTAGTTAAATGCTTCCATCATTCCCATTGTAACTGTAAATAATATATTTAAACCTTTAGTACTTGTTCCAGCAATTATAGATGGTATGACTCCAGTGGTGTCTCTGCTATATTAAGATGATGTTAATACACTTACTCTTTTCTTCCTGTCTCCTCTTTAGCCCCTTCATCATATCTATAATTACCCCTTGCATCTCTGTGCTTCAGTGAGATAGGCCATCATTGACTGTATTGTTTTTATCTAGTTTTGATATCAAAATATGCTAATCTGATAAAAGTTAGTTGGAAAGTCTCTCCTCCTTTTCTCTTCTCTGGAAGAGTATATGCAAGATTGAAATTATTTGTTCCTTGAATATTTGGTAGAATTCAACTATAAAATTACCTGGGTTTATTGCTTTTTTGTAAAAAAATCTGATTTCTTTTATTGAAAAACCTGTTCTGGTTTACATGCTCAACTGAAGGTGAATATCCAGACCTCACACACAACTGGTTCTTCTGGAACAGCTTTTCCTGGGGAGACTCCACAGTAGCTAACCTGAGTTTCCACCATTGTTCTATGTAGTCTGGAGCAATATATAGGATCTTGCAAGGCTATACATCAAATTTCCATACGAGAAATCCCGGTCCCTAGGCTTCGAAGTTTTTAAGTTGCATGATTAGGGAAGAACTAGCCTCCTTGGTGAAAACACAGAAGAGTCTATAACAGCAAAAAGATATGGTAACTTCTTCAACATTCATGGTCTGGAAGAGATGTGATCAAGAGCTGGCATTCAAGCCCTGAAATTACAGCAGTGTGATCAAGCGGAACCTTTTTGCCCTGTACTTTATGACCACCTTAGCTTTTAAAGATTGGGGAGCACCAACTTTTTCCCTGGTCGGAATCGCAAAACTTGTGATTCAGCTACATGATATGATGAACCAGCATCCCGATCTACTCTGTCAGCATTCTTCCAGAACTGATTATATTAAGCACAAGACCCTGACCAGTTTTCATGGAATTTTTCTTGAGACCAGACTCCTTTTCTGGGAAAGCCAGGCTGTAGGAAATGAGTCTTGGACAAGTTGACCCTTACCTCTTAGGTTTTCTGTTTTTTCTTAAATCATTTTTTCTAAATAACTTTTTAAAAGATATTTATTTCATTGAGTTTATCAAATTTCTTAGGACAAAATTCTCATACTATTCACATTACTTTTTAAATTTCTCCTTTTAAGAAAATTAATTTGCCAATTATTTATTTTATGGTTTTCAAAGAAGCAGATTTTTAACTTTGTTTTTCTATTACTGTAGCTTGTTTTTATATTCACTGATTTCATTTACCTAACAAATGTTGACTGAGTTCCAACTATTGGCTAAGCATTCTTCTATGTACTGGGAAAAAATAGGTTAAAAATCCCTTATGTGATCAAATATGCCATTCTAATATAAATGACACAAACATGTAAGGTATATTCTGTGTTAAATGGGATATATTCAATGGAGAAAAATATATCAGAGTAGAGGAGTTAAGAAGAATGAGAATAGAGGTGTAATTTTGTAAAAGGGAGTCGAGAAAGGCCTCACAGAGAAGATCACATTGGGGAAAGACCTGAATAAGAGCAGGAAATGAACCATGTTTCTCTCAGAAAAGCATTGTATGCGGGAGTGTCAGCATGCTCCTGGTGTGAGAGCAATGCTTGGTGTTTTTGAGGTTCATCAGAATCCTTGTGTGACTGGTGTGGAGGAAGCAAAAGAGAAAGAAGGGAATGAGAGGGAGATGTTGGCCCTTACTTCATTATTCCTTTTCTTCTACTTTCTTTGGATTTAGTTTGATGATACTTTTTTCTAATTTCTTGAGTTGAATACTTTGCACAATAATTTTTAGGTTTTCGTCTTTACTGATATAAGTATTTGGGACTACACATTTTCCTCAAAATACATGACTTTTGCTACATTAGTTGCATTTTATATTTTATGCTTATTATTTTGTTACAATAATAGTCCAATGTCATTCTGACAGGTTTGAGGTGATATCTCATTGTGGTTTTGATTTGAATTTCTCTGATGATTAACAATGTTGAGCATCTTTTCATGGGACTGTTGGCCATCTATATGTCTTCTTCTGCAAGATTTTTATTCAGGTCTTCTGCCTGTTTTTAATCAAGTTGTTTGTTTTTTGAAACTGAGTTGTATGAGCTGTTTATATATTTTGGGTATTAACCCCTTTTGGGACATACCATTTGCAAACATTTTCTCCCATTCAGATGGCTGTCTTTTCATTTTGTCAATGGTATCTTTTAATGTGCAAAAGTTTTCAAGCTTAATTAGGGCCCATTTGATTATTTTTGCTTTTGTTTTCTTTGTCTGAGGAGACAGATCCAAAAAAATATTGCTAAGACTTAAGTCAGAGAGTGTTCTGCCTATGTTTTCTTTTAAGAGTTTTATAGTTTTTGGTCTTTAATCCACTTTTAGACTCTTTTTATATATAAAGTGAGAAGATGTTCTAATTTCATTCTTTTACATGTAGCTGTCCAGTTTTCCCAGCACCGCTTACTGAGGACACCGTCTTTTCCTCATTTTATATTTTGCCTCTTCTGTCATAGCTTAATGGACCATATGTGCATGGGTTTATTTCTGGGCTCTCTATACTGTTCCATTGATCTCTGCATCTGTTTTTGTGCCAGTACCATACTGGTTTTCTTTTTTTAACTTTTTGTTTTATATTGGAGTATAGTTGATTAACAATGCTATATTAGTTTCAGGTGTACAGTAAAGTGATTCCATTATACATATACCTGTATCTATTCTTTTTCAAATTCTTTTCCCATTTAGGTTGTTACATAATATTGAGCAGAGTTTCCTGTGCTGTACAGTAGGTCCTTCTTGGTTAACCATTTTAAATATAGCAGTGTGTACATGTCAATCCCAAAGTACCATACTGTTTTGATTACTGTAGCTTTGTAGTATAGTCTGAAGTCAGGGAGCCTGATTGGCTCTTATTTTTGAAATTAAGCTTCCATGAATTTAAACTTGCTGCCATTGCAAGATTGTTATTTCAATCTCTAGGGCTGACTGGGAGTTCATGGAGACTAGAGCATCATCTTAATCACCTTGTTTCCAGAGTAAAATAAGATACCTAATGTATAGTAGATCCTCAAAATAGTTATTTGTTGGGTGAGTAGAGTTTATTATTGCCACCATTGTTCTATTTATTAATTTTCTAGATTGCATTCTTTTTTCTCTTGGTTATTTGTCTTTCTATTGTTGGTTTATTATTTGCTTCCCTGTCAGGAAAAACAAAACCACCTTATAAAAAGGTTTTGTGACTACTTAGAAATCAGATTTTTAGGTGTTTCTTTGTAAGTTTCTTCTATTTGTAGTATCTAACTGGACTGGGAATTCAGTTCTGCTTTATAAAAATGAGAAGATTTTTTTTTTTTTTATGTTGTGCTTTTAAGAGAATAAGAGGAGAAGTAAACCCCAAAAACACAGAAGGCTAAAGACTGATTTTCAGAAAACCCTTACAAATGAACATATTTTTAAAGAACTGGGATATTTAATATGAAATTTATATGTTTACAATGCTGCGTTGCTGATCCTGTCCATTTCCCCAAGTACCGTTAAACTTGGCTAACACCAAAAAGTCTTTTTTGAGAAGTTTACCTATGACAGCAGGTAAGCAAAATGAGTTCCATCTCTAGGACAATATGATGGAAGCGGGGCAGCTTGAACAGCGTACCAAAATGACTCATAAGCTGACCTACTTTGAAAGAGGCAAAAATCTCAAATAGGACATTCCTTCTTGCACTGGACTTTCCACTGAACATTAAATAAAGATTGAATCCAATCTTTCTTAGATTTTAAGAGGCAGTTGACAGTTGAGCATTAGTTAGCTGTAGAAAAGAATGAAGAAGTTTCTATGATTGTTTAAATGCAGTTGAGTAGTAGAGAAGTAAGTTAGTAGGTTTGCAACAAAACAAAACAAGACAACTAAAATATATACTTGGAAGATACTTGTTTGTATTAACCTTTTTGGAAACTACTAAAATTAACATTAAGAAAGATTCGGTTTATACTACACAGAAAGGAAAAAACAAATTTGGAACTAAAAACTGTTTCATGCATTTAACTTATCTTTAAACTTAAAAGTTTACATGTTATTTTTTAGGTTATATATGAATAAGACAGATGCTACTTTTGAGCTCTGGGTGTTCAAAGAAAATGGCTGGTAATCTACTTAGCTGAGGACAATAAGTTTTACCTTATGCTCAGAAAAATATCAGGAAGACATTTTTACCATTTTACCCAAACAGCAGGATAAACTTCAAACTAATCTTTCTCTTTTAGCAAAACCACATATAAAAGTGAATGAATATAAAATCTTAATATAATTCCCTAGATTTGAAGAGCATCTTTCTTCCAAGAGTTTAAAGCAATTTGCTTTATGTTCTTATTTAATCTAGAAACCCTTCTGTGACGAAGATATGCATTACATGATAGACAAATATGTATTTTTGCCCTCATTCTATGAATAGGAGAATTAATACTTGCTAGATTAAGACTGATTGGCTCAAGATTACAAAACTAAATCCAGATCTCCTGATTTCCCGGCCAGATCTCTTTCCAAAGACTTTATTTACACTTTAAGCAATGCAGAAATCCCCTTTTCTCCCACTTGATTTCAGTGGATGACCTTGACTGCTTGTCAGGCAGATACCATGCTGTCTTCTAAAAACTAGATTCTTTCTGCCTTCCATATTTCCATCCATGTGGAATGCCCTTTCTCCCTTTGATGTATTCAAATCCTTCCTTCAGGTCCCACCTCATCTAAAAATTATCCTCTGACTAAAGAGGCTCAACTTCTGTTGGTTCAACCAAAAAAATGACTACATTTAACCAATGTGTTTAACCAACCATAACCATGATTCTGGTATGGTAACAATATCAGCATATTTCAGAAGAAAGTACACCATTAGGTTGTCTTCTTTGAGGACAGGGAGCATGTCTTAGTCATTTCTGTTTATTCAGTCCCTACATAGGGCCAGAAATACAGTAGACAATGAGTGTAAATGCTTGCTGAGAGAAGGTTGTTGTATAGACAGTGTTGATATATTGTCCTTTCTGAATATTTATGGAATAGTTGAAATATAGACCAACAACTATTATTATACACTTATGTTAATATGTTTAAATCACAGAGCACAATATCAATTCAGTTGATGGTAAATAAAGCTGGCAACTACCTCACAACCACTGCTGGCTCCCTGCCCATCCTGCAATGTCTTTGATGTCTGTCAACTACGTTATGATGGTTAAAGGTGTGAAGAGTCTTTTTAGTTGTGCCCTCATCCCATCACACCACTTCTTAGTCTCTAGCTCCATTCCCTGGCGTTATGCCCCTTTCCACTCTTTTGGTTATTCTCCACCAGCTGCTTGTATATTACCAAGTCCTCACTGGATTTGGAGCAGGGATACAAGAGTGGAGGCATGTGGTGGTAGATTGTAAGATGGCAGTTGAGGTATCTACTTCCTCTTTCTGGCCATGATCATTTTTTCCTCCCTTTTCCAATATCTTCAACTCTTCTGAACTGTCAGACAGGAATTAGAGTTTTCCAGGTGGTTATGGGTTTTCTGTTTTACTGTACCCTTTGACCTGTGGCTCTCTAGGTACCTAACAAGGAATCAGACACATAGTAGATGCTTGGTAAATACTAATTAATTCATCAGATCCCTGGAAAGGGAGTTCAACAGAGGCACTTCTGAAATACCAGAAGGAAGAGCCAAGGTGACTGATGTTAATAAGAATTACTATTCATCCCCCAAATCAGCAATAGAATTGCTACTTCCAAAATCAATTCTTAACCAACATAAACCCAATGTAGCAAACCATATTTCTATTTAGTTCAATTGCTGTCTATTCTACTCCTCTTAGAAGCATAAAAAATGCTTTTTAGTAGGAATCACAGAACCATACTTTTCCAGCTTCTTGGCTAACTGGAATAGGAAAACGGAAACGGTATTGCCATTAAAACTGAAGTTATGTAAGAGATACTGAGATCATCAAAAGCACTGGGATTCATTTATCTATGAATAATTAAGAATCAAGTTTAAAAAGTGTGTTTTAAAAGATGGCAGATCCCCAATAGCCTAGAGACTTCAGCACTTGCATTTTTTAAATTATGTTCATCAGCTTTTTTTTTTTAAAGTTTAATTTTTATTTATTTATTTATTTATGGCTGTGCTGGGTCTTCATTTCTGTGCGAGGGCTTTCCCTAGTTGCGGCAAGTGGGGGCCACTCCCCATCGCGATGCGCAGGCCCCCCACCATCGCGGCCTCTCCTGTTGCGGAGCATAGGCTCCAGACGCGCAGGCTCAGCAATTGTGGCTCACGGGCCCAGCTGCTCCGCGGCATGTGGGATTTTCCCAGACCAGGGCTCGAACCCGTGTCCCCCGCACTGGCAGGCAGACTCTCAACCACTGCGCCACCAGGGAAGCCCCTGTTCATCAGCTTTAATACAAAAGGCAAAGCTTTCAAACTGAGAACTCATTGATTCTCTTACTCTTCCTTTTCACTGTTCATTAAAAAAAAATAAGTGTGGGAATCTCTCACCCATTTTTTATGAACATTCTTTAACATTCATTGAACAATTCATGTATATGCTAAGCCTTGTTAGGGAGATAGCATCGGTTTTGCATTTTCCACGGTCTTGAAAAGGCACCTTCTGAGACGTTTGCTACTGTAATCCATAAATGGGTCATGATTGTACCCTTTGTTTCACCTTAAGCCAAAAGCAGCTCAAGTTAAATGCCAAGCTTCCCTGAGTTACAAATTTAGAATCTCTCCCAGATGCTTGCTCACAGGGTACATTAGCCCACTGCCCGGGTTGATTAGCACGCTCTCTCCAAGTAGTATACTGACTACCATATGCACTTATCATTTATCATACTTATATTCGTTTTATTCTTATCCCAATAATGACAGCTTTCATGTAAAATGAAAGGAGAAAATACGATTAATATGTTCTCAGTACACCTTTCACATCATGCACAAGCACACGGGCTTCTGAATCAAACACGTGTCTTCTCTGTATTTGGATTTTAGTCTCATTATTATTATGACTCTCATTCAAAAATAATCTGAAGATAACCATTTGTTGTGTCTTCAGAAATGTCAAGCAATAAAGCTGGCAGTGGGGTAGGGACAGCAAGGAAAGGGGATAGAGGTTTCTGATTTGAGCTGTCAGTGAGGGGAAAAGCAATGACAATGGAAAATTAAGCCAGTCATCTGGCCTAAGACAATGCTTGTTTTCAAGCTTAAACATTGGAGAATATATCGGAGGTATGTATTCAGCTATGGGGTCAAGTAATTTTGAAAGTCTGTTTTGGTGTGGATAGCCAAGAGCCTTAACAAGTTTGAATGAAATCCAACAAGGGCAAACTCTTTTAAGTATGTATTCTATTGGCTCAGAAATGACAGAGCGGATGGCAGCTGGTAATGCAACTCCCCTCTCAGGAAATCTAAAATTAGAACCCTTCCTTACCATTCTTCACCTGGAGCTGCAAAGACACTTTTGCATGTCCTGTCAATTTAATGACATTTTTCCTTCTTGCTATTGGGCATACGATGGTTAAATAGAAAACAATTTTTGAGCAGCTGCTGCAAGTAGGGTGGGAAGGATGAGAAGATGTTTACTGGTGTTACTCAAGGAATGTCATGGTGTTTATAGTTAACAGTCCACAAAGGATGCCTTTCCAACTGGAACTTGCTCAGGAGGGATCCTTTCTGTGGAAGGTTGTGGAACAAATCTCTCACTCTGGTCCGGGATGGCACAGAATGCTCAGGTTAGACACAGAGCTGCTGAGCCTCTTATTTCCCTATAGAAATAAGATGACAAAGATTGCTACTTAAAATTAACTTGAGGCCACTGCATTCTTCATGATTTGAGAATAGCAAATAGCAACACAAACCGTGAAGCAAGGACATGACCAGTCAAAACACACAGAACACAGTCAAGAATGGTGTAGGAGGAATGTCAGCAATGCTGGAAAACAGAGGAGCTAGCTAGAAATCCACCAAAGGGCTCTCTCCAGTTCTTAGAGAGGAATACGAAAAATTGGTATAAGAAGCCCAAAGTATTACTTTTATAATTGTATATATTTATGCTTAATTTAATTCACAGTATAGTGAATCAAATTCTCCTTCCAGAGTGTGTGGTCAGACATGCCAAAACTTTCTTTGGTTGTGTTCCTAATGGCCTCCATTTACAGCAGGGTTTCTTAACCATAGCATGATTGATATTTTGGACCAGAAAATTCTTTCTGTGGGTGGAATGCCCTGTACATTGTAGGACGTTTAGCAGCATCCTAGACCTCTACCCACTTTATGTCAGCACTAACCCCATGGGAGTGACAATAAAAACATCTCTAGACAGTGCCAAATGTCCTGGGGAGGGAGGGATACAGAGACTAGATTGCTCCCTTTGAGAACCACTGACTTAGAGGGCTATATAAGCCTTATCTTAAACTAAAGTCAAGATTCTAGCCGACAGATTTGAAAATTGTCTAGTAGAAATATGGATGGAATCTTGGCAAGGTTTATTTCTGACTATACATGCTTCATGTAAAAGGCAGGGATTGATTTCAGCTGGAAGAAACATTTGTGCTAAGGAAGTTCTTTTTGCCTTCATGGAAAGACTAACCTACAAAATATAAGGAGTTAAGGAACTGACTCAAGGATTTCCAGATGTCTTCGGAGCTTGGCTCGAAGTAAACATTCCATCACTTATTTTAGGAAGGGATGAGTTTTTTTTTAGTTTGTTTTTGGCTTTTTTTTTTTTTTTTTGCCTCTCCATTTGCTGCCAGTTCAGTACAAAGCCAATTGAAATAAACCATTTCCAACTGCTTACCTACTTAAAGAGCATTTTTCAAACTCATTCACTCTCTAAGCATCTCCATTTGGTTATTTTTAGTTATCCATGGCCGCGTAGGATTTCACTATTCCCCAATAAGGATAAAAACAAATTTTAAAAAATATATCTCCAAAGACACTAGCCACTTCAGGAAGAGAGTTTATTAAATTAACAGTTGACACATCAGCACCTTGGAGGGTGGAAATGTCATGGGATACCATCTCCATCCAGCCTCTAAGACTCACCGTTTTTCAGCTCAGCTAAGTAATCAGTTGTGCAGGTATTTGCCCAAATTATTTAAAACTCTTGATTTCTAAATATATTGAGGAGATCTGGTTCAAAACAGGTGGTCACATTGTTAGTGGTATTCGTAGTTTGGGCAGTATTGCTAATTAACAGATTCATTTTGACCCTCAATTTTTTTTTTGGTTGTCAAGGAGATAAGAGAAAAGCTGTTTTATAAGTACATTTTACGGGCCAGGTGAGAAGTTGGCTGACAGAGTATACAGATTTTATGCACTTAGAATTCCTCGAGGCATTAAAGTAGTCTTAGAGAAGAATGTGCATAATTTATATAATCTCAGAGGAAAGTCTTTTATATTCGCTTAGGGAGAGGTAAGGAAGGTATGAACAGAGGTGATGGGCTTGGGGAACACCAGGAATTTGATATGACTGGAGCATTAGAGAGGTGTGTGTGTGTGTGTGTGTGTGTGTGTGTGTTTGCATGTGTGTGTGTGAGTGTCTGTGCATTTGAGCTCTACACTTGGTAAGTATTCTGTTCATTGCATCTACCTATAACTTCAGAGACGTATCAAGGATGAATTTGTCTCTGTAATAGTTTTTCCACAGCACTGGTGAGTTGTCAGGGAAGATACAAATTTGTAGGCCTATATTCTGGTCCACCCATTAATCACTCAGCATAGGATTATTCTGTTACCATAAATGGTAAATTTAGTATCAAATTAGATAGTGTTAGATTGTCTTCTGGACCTGTAAACTGAACTTTTGTAGTAAATACATTTTTATCTAGACTTTGAACTACAAGCCAAAATTAAAGGTTTGGATTTTTTTGTTTGGTTTGGTTTTCTGTTTTTTTTGTTTTTTGCTGTACAGCCCAAATTTCTCCATATTTTCCTCATATGTAAAAATCACAGCATTGAAAAACTGAGTGTTAGTTGCATAAGGAAATTTTGTATACAGAAATACCATAGATAATTATCATTCACTAAAATAATTTTAACAAAACTGGTTAGCTTATTGATTCATAAAAATATTAATAAAATAAACAGGTAGGGGGTGATTCAATTTTAACGTCCCATAGTGTAAGATTACCAACTGAGAAAATAATTATTCCCCTAAATAATGGTTTGTGTTCATGTTGCATATTTCTGCTGTTCTCCAATGTCCTCAATATCGGTCACTGCCAGAGGCAAGTGTTAGACAAGACAGACAAATGGTCTGATCTAGAATGGCAAATTCTATGTTTCCTTAATACAGTCTCCTGGAATGACAGCAGTTATGTATTTTTAAGTCGGCTCTTCCATTATGGCGATAAATGGTTATTTAAATACAGTCAGGTTCAAATTACACTAGTGGAAAATGCAGCAGGGAAAAGTATCAAAGACAAAGAACTTTTAAATAAATCTCATTTCTCCTCCCGCCATATGAGGTAATTTCCATGCCAGATGGCAGATGTTTATGCTGGTACTTAAAAGAAGTAAAAATTAAATGGATCTCAAAACTTAATTGTTTTTAGTTTAAAAATGCTCTCCAAAAAATGGGAAGTTTAGAATGATCTCTAAAACTCAGGATCTCAATATGTAATTTTAATTTGGAAAAAATAGTCAACTCTTAAGTCATTCAATTTTTTTAGAGTCCATTATTGAATTTTGATATTATTTTTCAATCAATTTTAAAAATGCCATTTTTTCTAGAAGGGATGGCCAGAAATCTTCAAAGGACTATATTTTAATGTATAATGATTCAATCAGCTCTTTAAAACTGAGCAACAGATGAAGTGGTTAGACACTGTTAATCATGATCTATATCAGTATAAATCAGAAAAGTTACCTATCCAAGTCTGTTTTTTTATTTTTTTTATTTTTTTAAACTTTTTTTTTAAATTTAATTAATTTATTTATTTATTTATTTTTGGCAGTGTTGGGTCTTCGTTTCTGTGCGAGGGCTTTCTCTAGTTGCGGCAAGTGGGGGCCACTCTTCATCGCGGTGCGCAGGCCTCTCACTATCGCAGCCTCTCTTGTTGTGGAGCACGGGCTCCAGACACGCAGGCTCAGTAGTTGTGGCTCACGGGCCTAGTTGCTCCGCGGCATGTGGGATCTTCCCAGACCAGGGCTCGAACCCATGTCCCCTGCATTGGCAGGCAGATTCTCAACCACTGCGCCACCTGGGAAGCCCCTAAGACTGTTTTTTTATGATGAGGATCAACACAAAGCAAAAAACAGAGAATCTTCCCAAAACAAACAATTGCTACATGAGCAACTCCTGTTTACCCAGACGAAACCAATCAACTTACCAATGAGAAACCTCTTCTTGCCTTGAAAGCTTAGTATGATGGAGAAAAATTTTATTAATATAACATCTAAATTAATTGCTCAAAAAAGCAAACTTGACCTGGTTGTTATACAGAGACTTTTCTTTTCTGTAAATACATTAACACTGATCAGAAATAAATCCTGTTTTCTTGATCTAAAATGCAGGATAAAGTTTGTAGCAAATATTTCTGGAAATCCCAGCTGAAGGACAGCCATAAGCCCAAATAACTCTAGCAGTCCTTTGAAACTTTTGTATTTTGAAAAATCCCCCAAACATTTCTTTTTGTACTATAAACAGTATAGAACAATGCCGAATTATGGGAAAATAATATTTAGATTAGTAAATTATAGTGAAACATTCTAATTATTAGTCGTAGGAACTAGAAAATCTGTAATATTCTTGAACTTCTGAATTCTGAACAATTAAGTCAACAAACCTCAACTGAGCCCCAGTGATGAGTTTCCTGTTTTACTATGTATAGAAATATAATTTCTGTGTAAGCAGAAACATGAAACAATCTCTATCCTCAATTTGTTTACAGTTGTTTTGGTGAAGACCTGGAGGCTTTTAGAAAAAAAAGATATTTTAATTATCCAAGGCTAAGTTTCAGCTTCAGTTTTTGTTCTTTACAAAGCCTAAAATACATTCCTGTAGAATTTATTTGAGACAGAGTTACAAATTGCACAACCAACAAAGGGTAGCTTACTCTGATCATCTGTGAGATGCTGACTTCTGAGGGCACAGCGCCTCTCTACAAAGAAGACTTAAGCCTTGACAAGTTTTGCCCATAATTTACTCAAGAGCAGGCATCCTTAACACATCCTTAATGTTCTCCACTCTTCAGTAGGCCACAGATGCTCTCACAAGTCAAGCCAAGCTGCTTTCTTAGATTATCACAGTCCTAGTGGAGAACAATGAGTGGGTCCGTGGAATTCTAGAATGGCAGCTATGGAAAAGAGCATTTTGCATTTTTGTGAGAGTACTAGCGAAGCTGCAGTAACAAAGTGACCGCAAAATACAATCACTCAGGGCTTCCCTGGTGGCGCAGTGGTTGAGAGTCTGCCTGCCAATGCAGGGGACGCGGGTTCGAGCCCTGGTCTGGGAAGATCCCACATGCCGCAGAGCAACTAGGCCCGTGAGCCACAACTACTGAGCCTGCGCGTCTGGAGCCTGTGCTCCGCAACAAGAGAGGCCGCGATAGTGAGAGGCCCGCACACTGCGATGAAGAGTGGCCCCCGCTCGCCGCAACTAGAGAAAGCCCTCGCACAGAAACGAAGACCCAACACAGCCAAAAATAAATAAATAAGTTTAAAAAAAATACAATCACTCCAATAAAATAGCACTCTAGCTTTCTCACATTTAACAGTGCAGAGATGGGGGAACTTATACACAGCTTTCCCCATCTAGATTTCTTCTGCTTTGCTTTCTACCATTTCTAAGTGTTGCTCATGTCGCATGGGTGAAGCCGGCTCACCACTACCCATGAAAATGTGAAAGAAGTAAAAGACAAGCAGTTTCACTGCGAAAGAAATGACCTAGACATTGAACATATTATCTAGCTGCTAGCAAGACTGAGAAATGTAGTCCCTAGCTAGACAGCCATGTGCCCTGCTAAAACTGGGGTTGGGAGGTAGGTAAGATTCTGTTCTTACAAGAAAGAAGGGGTGAATAGACACTGGGAGGTGGCGGGGCAACTAGCAGTCTGTACCTTTAGCCTTTAATAAATGGTTTATAAAATAATGCTTTTGATTAATCTATCTTCCAACAAATGTTTCCTGAGTGCCTACTCTGTATACAGCACTGCACCAGGCTCCACAAAGAATTTTAACTATATACAGATTTTTACTCAAAAGAAACTCTTGATATTTGTAGAGACATAAGTTTTATACACTGAATACCACCACTAATATTATCGATAATGTTGCTAATGATGTAATATCATAGGTGCTCAATCAGTGGTGCAGAAAATGTGTGATATTAGTATTCAGTATTCCTTTCCTGAAAGGAAGACTAAAGGAAAAGGCAACAGCCAGCTCATGGATGCTCATTCTTCTCTTGCACTTTTCACCTAATAATAACAAGGACCCAATACAAATAAGGTCATTTCAGTCTTCAAATAGTAAAATTATCTTTAAAAAATTATATATATATGAAGTTGTATATTTATGTATATGTATATATATATATATATATATATATATGTATGTATATAAACGGACCGAGAGCATGCTTATTTTTATTCATTTTGGCATAGAGATTACGCCTATACTACTCACCTTTTAGTTAAACAGCATCCATTCTTATTGTTAGTGAGGTTGAATCAATCAACTGCATTCTCTAATGATGGAAGCAGATGGAAATAGAATGAGCTTCTGAATCTTCCTCAAGGGCATTCTGCACCCTTAGCTGAAAATTGCTCAATTTCGCAGTGGGGTTGGCCAATGTAGACATAGTCTTATATTTTCACTAATTTTGAATTAATACTCTAGAAACCAGCAGCTGACAATGAGCCTGAACAGTTGGTTTAACACCTGAGGCCTCTTTTAAGAGACCATTCTCATCACAGTCAAACAACAGGAGGATATATTAGAGGGGAAATGAGTGCATTTTCTCTAAGACCACTTAAGTAAGAGTTTCTCTTGAACTAATTAAGATTCAATTCTATTTCAGAAACTAATGTCTGAAGCAGACATTCTGTTTGGGAATTATTAATAAACAAAAGCAGAAGGTTCCAGAGCACTCGAAATGATACTTTTTTGCCTGGTGGATGTTCAATAAAAGTGCTTGTTGAAAACAATTAAGTAGAGAATAATATTTTAGACATAATAGCAAATGTTCGAGATGAATGATTATGGTATATAAAATTATTAATAAGATCTAAGAACTTTTTTTAAGTGGAGTAACGGACACCCTTGACTATAAGAAACATCCCTGATCCCCTCAACATTAAGATTTCAGCTCTTACAGTTCTTAGGTGTCTGAGGGGAACAAAAGACTGCAATCTGACTGGTTTTATTTTTTCAGAATAGATTGTGTATAATATGAATTATCATTCCATTTTGAAAGGAAAAATATTTAAATATACATATTAAACTTACATTTTGGATGTGATGGTTCATGCACCCCAATTCAAAAAGATAAACTGGTCTAAACCAGAAAAATGCTAATGTAGCACGGAGGAAGGCATTTTTGCCTGGGAATTTCAATAAGCACTCAGAAGTTGTCTGAGTTGTACTTTGCGTTTCATATAATAAATTGCTACACATGTAAGCAGTAGGCCAGGAAACACTGTCTTGCCTTTCACGTAAAGCATCTTTCACAGAATCTTGAAGGTGGATGTTACATTTCTCTTCTAGTGATAATCATACCACGTGAGATTAGTGACTGCCCAAAGCCCTTAGATTTTATTTTATATCATATGACAACCCCAATTTTTTTTCAAATAAAGAACCCTCTCTGTGGTGCTTCCTGTCATTTTATTTTAATAGCAGAAATAGTCATTCACCAAAGTCATCTGCCACCCACTATGACGTCTCAGGGTCACTCTGCCTTCTACAAGTTGCATAGAACTGGGATTATTGGGGGAGAAGTGATAGTTATCAGTGCTACAAAATTGTGGGAAATGTGAAATCTTCAGGAAAAAAAGGGGAAACATCAAAATGTTCAATATTCAAGATTTCAAGGTGAGCAGGCTTTTAATACCTGACACAAAAGAGAAGGTGTGTCAAGAGAAAGAAACATAGAGTTAATTGTTTAACTCCTCCTTTATCTCTGTTACCAGTTTCCATCCAGAGGAAACATATATCTAATTGGGATTCTTACAGTTTTGGGCAGTGGTTCATTCTGTCCCACGGTGAGGTAAACAATATCCTCTGCTTTAACTGTCCTAGGAGACTCATTCTTCTTCTGTTCAAGGAGCTCACGTCTAATTACCTCAAAATAGCAATCTTTTCTTCTTCAGTGTAGTATCAAAACCTATCTTAAATCAAGGTTTATGAATTTAAGGCTCGATGACAAAAGTAAGCTGTATTAGTCAAGTTTTAATAATGACATTCTCAAAAGTGTCAAAGTCCAATTACAAGTCAAATCATTATGCTGTATACTTCACCTTATATGTACTGTATGTCAATTATATCTCAATAAAACTGGGGGGAAAAAATTTAAGTTCAATTACATACAGTCAAATCCTTCACTTTTCATCATACTCATTATGCTTAACTTAGATAGTTATTTAAAGATGTCGAGTTTCTGTGAGAGGGATTGGGGGCAAAGATCCTGAACCATTCATAAACCCCTTTTTTCTTTTTCCAGGGCACAAAATTACACTACAGTTGCCAGCCTCCTTTGAGGTTCAGTATGGCCTTGTAAATTCTGACCAACACGTGTGAGCAGAAATCAGAAATGGTGCATGTCTTTTAAAAAATGTAATAACTAGTAATCGGTTTATTATAATCATTCTTTTTTCTTTTTCTTTTAAATTTTATTGAAGTATAGTTGATTTACAATATTGTGTTAGTTTCAAGTGTACTGCAAAGTGATTCATTTATACACACATATGTATGTACTCTTTTTCAGATTCTTTTCTATTATACGTTATTACAAGATATTGAATATAGTTCCCTGTGCTATAAAGTAAAAGCCTTTTGTTTGTCTATTTTATATATAGTAGTGTGTATCTGTTAACCCCATTTTCCTAATTTATCGTTCTTAAACGTAGAAGCAATTGTCTTTAAGTATACACAAATATCTCCATTAAAATGAATTTTCAGTTACCGGGGGGTAAGAGGGGGAGGGATAAACTGGGAGATTGGGATTAACATATACACACTACTATGTATAAGATAGATAACTAATGAGGACCTACTGTATAGCACAGGGAACTCTACTCAATACTCTGTAATGGCCTATATGGGAAAAGAATCTAAAAAAGAGTGGATATATGTATATGTATAACTGATTCACTTTGCTGTACAGCAGAAACTAACACAACATTGTAAATCAACTATAGTCCAATAAAACTTTTTTTAAAAATGAATTTTCATCCTTATATCCAGAGAGACCTAAATAGTTTAAAAACTGAGAACACATACAAACCAAAAGATATGAAAGAGAAAGGCTGAAAGGACTAAGGCTGAAGGGGTGAGGAGATGTAAAATTGGGAGCAAAGCCCACCACACATTATGAACTAAGAGCTCCAGTTCATTTAAATATTAACCAGTTAAATTTAGATCTTAAAATACAAGATGTGGATAGAGTTGAATCTGGTTGATCATACTTTCCCATCAATTGCAGTTCCTTCAGAGTAAAATGAACAGAGAAACAGCTTCATGTCTTCACCTTGCCTTTTATAACTTTTGAGTTCAAAGGATTCCGCTTAAAAACAATCTCCTACTGGGTCAGTGGAGCTTTTCTTCCTTGTCTAGGCACACATCTTGTCACCACGCTCCACTTTGCCATTATCCAAATTAAAGTCCAATAAGGAAAGCTTCTAGTCGCGCATCTAGGATACATCTGGAGCCCAGGTTGGTCACACATACACTGCTCTGCTAAGAGGTAATGTTGATGCAGGAGTACAGTATTTCGAGTTTGTTTTTCCAAGTCTGTAGAACACACGGCACTGCTGTATCAGGTAAACATGTGCATGGGAGAAAATGAGGCATGGGCTCAGAGAAAGCAGTCAAAGGGAAATCAAAAGGACTTTCTCTTTGAGAATTCCCCGGTCTTCATTTGTAAGGTATCCAATAATTTAATTACATCACATATATAGCGGAGGACTGAGAAGATCTGGGCCGTGGAGGGGCCCCAAAATGGAAGGATCCTTGGGGTCAGTGTCATCACATAAAGCCTCATACCAATCAGGAACATTGAACTGACTGTCACTTGAGCAGAAAACACATAACTATCATGTTCAGGAGCTGAAACGTTGAGGTTATTTGTCACAATAATACCAATGAGTACCTTTGTATAGGAATTCAGGGAAGACGGCCTGGTTCTTGAAGGCCTGCCTTCCCGTACTCTACGATGGAATTGCAACAATTGATAGCTTGCTGATTGGGTGTTACACTTGCCCTTTAGCAAAACACGCACAGCCCTTGCTTAATTATTTCCCAGGGCTCTTAGAGTTACATTTTTAATCATATAATTTTCTGAAACTATATCACCATGAAGGTGAAAGAAATCACTCTTTCACCAGAAAAACTACCCAGTTTTCCAAAGGAAGAAAAACAACAGAAAAACTTTTCTCTAGTTGCTACCAGCCCGGGAGAAGAAGGAAGATAAATCATGGAAGCTTTTTCTATCTATGTCATTAGATATATTAAACTGGGGAAAATAAAACTGTAATAGGAGAAATGTTAAGTTGTGTTTTGACTGCATTGTGTTTCATGATAATTACTATTAAGCATTCACTATAGACCAGACAGAATAGGAAGTGCTTTTACATAGATTCTTTTACATAAATCTCATGACCTATAAAGTTAGTAGTATTTTTATACCAACTTTACAGATGCAGCTTATAATAGTTAAGTAACTTGCTCACAGCCCCATAGTCAGTGATGAAACTGGCATTCGAACTCAAGCTAATTCATTGAAATAACTCATTATCTTCTTAGTTTCAGTTGTCCCCAAAGCAAACCCCACTTTATTTTGTTTTTTTCTCCCTATTACTTGATCACTTCTATTGTGTTTCACTATTACTTAATTATTCAATAGCCACTTGACCCATTTATCCTACATCATCTTCCTCTGAATATTCTCTTAAATCTCTTCCACTGTGCAAGTAGGTCAAATAATCACCAACGCCATATGATTTAAGAGACACCAAGAAAGCTTCTTGCTTTATACTATCTCCATTAACAGCCTGATATAGAGCCTAAAAGTTACCTTTTCAGAGTGGTTTATTACGGTTAAGGGACTGCATCTATTAAAACACAAATGCCCCCATGAGTGTTCATCCATTTAATTATCCACTCAATAAAGACTTTTTTTTTAAAAAGCCATTGCAATTTAATCTGAAATTAGATATGAGATTATTTACCAACGATGGAGCTCAGAGAATGGTGATTAGAAGTGATTAAGCTGGAGGTGATTAACAACAAAAACCACAACACCCAGAACATGAAGCATTGCTCCAAAAAAGCTGACCTGAATTAGACACCATCATGGGAAGCACTGAGCAGTCTCAAGCAGCCTGGGAATGACACACTCAGGATGAGAGTGCCTGGGAGGAAGAGAGACCATTGGAAGAGAGGATAGAGATCTTAAAAGGAAAGTAGGAGTATGTAAGAGAAAATGTTTAGCAACTTTCCTTTGGCTCTAGACCCATCTGTGTTCTGGGTAACCCCCCTCACCTCGCCCTCTATGAACTCTGATCCTCCAACCAAACACATGGGCTCTAGGGTTCCCTCAATTTCTGATTTCTTCAGCAGAAAATTGCCACGCCAGGCTTTTCCCTCACCATTCCATTGAATGATAAGAATAGCTCAAGTGGACATTTAGTTTTTCATCCAAACCATTGCAAGGGGACACTATAAGAAACCGAGGCTATCCCAGGCAACCCAGATGTATGTTGTCCTACTAACAACTAACTTTTATTGAGAGCTCCTTCTGTACCAGCTCCTTCTGTACTATGTTAAATTCCTTACGTGGACTATTTCATTTAATCCCCACATCAACTTTACATATGAAACGTCTTCCACTACTATCCTTATATCACTGAGGAAACTGAGATCTAGAGAGATTTAGTAACATTTCCAATCCATTTAGCCTTTTATTTCTATAACACAAGTGGTTAAAAACTGTAGCATTCAAATTCATAAAATATGCCTCTTCCATAGCCCCATGTGAATCATTATTCGTGTTTTAGATTGTTTAAGCAAAGCCCCCTTGTAGAATTTCCCCATAGAAAAGACATGACCCAAGGCCATATTCAAAGTAAAATTTCCTGCTGGGCTTTATGTATATCATCAAGGTCCTCGGGGCTAAAGACGTAGTTGAGAAGCTGAGTTCCAGAACTCTTTGAGATATTCTAGCAAAAACCTGCACCCCATTCTAAATCAGGTAAGATTCTCCACCTTACTCCACGGCTCTTGATCTGACATTCTCTTCCCATTTCTCCACCATTCCTGAGCTCAGTCTAATTAGAGTTTACTCAGTAAGGAAAATCCAAAAATAAAACTTAGCTCTGTGTACTATGGTTAAATTAATCTTAAATAATAAAAATCGGAGAGAAAGCTTTTAATTCCACTTTCTTGCTCCTCTACCGCATTGTGCCAAGTTAGAGGGTCCCGGGCAGCCAGTAATCCAAACACCCCAAAACTCACGGGATTAGCAGGAAGTTTCTTAGATGATGGTATTGTTATCCTCACACTTCTTGAGGTTTAACATTTCCAGGAGGTTGGGAATCCTCAAGAGTTTCCTATTCATCATTTGATTAGGAAATGAATGGAAGAGACAAATAAGAACTGATTTATTTTTGAAAAATTGTCATAAAGTTTTAACAGACAGAGTTTTAAGCAGTTTATAATTTGATAATAATAGGTAGGCCAGAGTTTTTACCACAACTCAGTAGTGCTCTGGGTATAAAATACTGTCCCAAATGGCTTGGAACTGTTTAGATTTCTGTTTGAATTCCCGGCTTTCTCTCTCTGGCCCAGCAGGATGGGTCATATAGCTTCCTTTAACAAGCCACTACTTACTACTGAACGTGGAGACTTCAAGATGTACTTAACCTTGATGGAGGGAAACATTGTATCTAATAAAAAGGAGTCAGAATTCCGAATTACTGCAAAGCACTGCAGCAGGCAAGCTGCAATTCCAGTCATATGAAACCTCTGTTTACAGTAAAAAGATATGAATCACAATGACTCTCACAGAAGGACTCAACTGCCTACCTAGCCACATTCCATATATTTATAATATATAATTTCATTTTCACACCAGCTTATTACACATATTAAAGCAATACTTTTCCTTGTACAGCCAAGATTCATTGATAAAACAACAAAGTGAACTAACACCCTTCCTAAATAAAGTTTCACCAATAGCACTGTATGTTAATGGACCTATTTCATTGTTAATGTGACTGACTGCTTATTGATTCTTGCAGGAATCCAGCAAGGGCTTCAGAGTACAATTTAGTTTGGAGAGCTCTGGGTCCAACATCTATGCTCAATTACAACTTTCAGAAGGGGAGATCAATAACATTTAAATTGCTTATGGTAATCACAACTTCAAATCATTGAGATCAGCATAAGCAATCTGCTGACCCCAGCCAAGCTCCTAAATTGAAACTTGTAATGAGTGGTCATTTAGTTTGGGTCCATTTGTATTATTTTGGAGGCAGGTGATGAACAATTAAAGATCAGCCAGTACCTTCTCTGCACAACCTTCCCATCTTTATTCCCAAAGTATTAATATGCAGTAACCCTCGGGTTCATGTTTTGCACTTCTTTAATGCGTATTCTGTATGAATAAGCAATTATATTTTCTATTAAACAATTTCAGTGTAATTGAATTAGCAGTTATAATATTGCTAGGGCAAGCAAAAGCTTTCCTAGGGAAAAATTAAGTGATATTGGGTAGTGCAAATTAATTTATAGAACTGAAAAATGTAACCAATTAAATAGAATTGCCTTTGCTTCCCCCCCCTCCTCCAAAATACAATTAAGCAGCACATTGTTTCAAAGAATATGTTTCAGAACAATTTGTTTTCAATCATAATAGCTGTTTTTCATTTATTATGAAAAGCTGTCTATTATAATGAAAATTTCAGAGGCAGTTTTCCTTGACAAAGCAAGTTGCAAGTTTAAACAAAGATAGCCTGCAGATTACTTCCTTGATAAGGAGTCACCTTAGAATTACATTTTAATAAATCATGGAAAATAAATCTTCTGCATTACAGCATGAAGGTTTAAAGAAAGAAAAAGCAAGTAGAGAGAAACTAATCAATGGAAATCTCCTGCTGCCAATATAATAATAGATGGACCAATGATAATATATAATGCGTATTACACTCACACACACAGCCAAAAAGAAAAATGTAAGATAAATATCACGGAAGTCAACTGTCACAAATGAGACTTGAGTAATAATCCCATCTTTACCATTCATCATTCCTACTGGGCCTCCTCCAAACATTTTGCTGAATTATAAACTAGGGTATTTAGGCCACATTTTTTGCAACCTAATGAGATGGCCATCTTTAGATTACTACTAAGATTTAAAGCATCCTACCAAGTTTTTCCAAACAAAGTAAAATATAAATATATACATATATATGTAATGTGTATATGTATATAACACATATAATATATGATTTGTATGTATATATTTAGAAAGGAAATTAAAACTATTGTTGGAACAATTGTAAATATTTAATAAATCTACATTAGTAAGAAAATTGTAGTAAAAATATTTAGTAATACCAATGTCATTTCTTTTATGAATGCCTGGATCTGAAAAGACCTTGGGTCTCTCCACATGAATTCCATAAATAGGATGGTTTAGATTCGTTAGCATTGTTTGGATTCATTGGATAGCCCTTAAAAGGCTTTTATGCAGGCAACGACGAGTCAGGTTTCTAACTTGGGTGCAGTGAGGACTGACTGGAAGGGCAGAGTGGGCCAGAGCGAGGGAGGACGGGTAGTGACTCCTGCACTCGTGCAGGTTAGGAGGTGGGCATTTGAATTAAGGAAGAAGTGGAGAAGGAAATGAAGTCATCAGTTTTCAGAAGCTGAATTGACAGAACTTCACCTTTGATTGGCTATGGAGAAGGAGAGGACTCAAGAATAGCTTGAAGGTTTCCACTTTGGAAAAACTGGAAGGCTGATATCACTATTTATGAGTTAGAGAATGTAGATTAAGGAGTATGCAGGGGAAGTGACTAAGTTCATGTGTTAATTGAGAGTATTTCCAAAAGACTGAATTAGATTAATGTTATTCCTAGACCTCTGCCTCTACTGAGACAGTGATTGAAAAAGGCATTTACTACAGAAACAACTACTGATGTTCCTTTGGTAAGTTTATCTTCACATAATCCCATCTACCTATTAAATCAGTGTGAGTTAGGTCCATTGTCTGAGAGGGTATGGCTTCTGTACTTGGACAAAATTTTTTGGCAATCTACTAAAGTAGCTATCTTTGGATTGGTACTAAGGTTTAAAGGCATACTATCGATTTTCTCAAAAAAGATGGAGAATATATATTTCATTCAGCCTCTAAGGTTTAATGATAAACATAGTGATTAATGGTTTGAGCCTGTAAGAAATTTCATCTAACATTCAGAAAATATTTGGCAAAGATTTATATTCATTTAAAAGAAGTGGATATCAAAATTCTTCAATTGGGAGAAAATAGTGAAGCTAAGTGTTTCTAAGGTTTACAAAGTTTAACAAACTGTAACTAGAAGGTTTTTAACTTTTTTTATTTTAAAAATAGGAAGACATCATGGAGCCTGGCACAATATCTGGCACATAATAGAAACTCAATAAATGTGAAATAAATGTGTTTATATTTGAAATGTAAAGTGAACAGCTGCCCATACATTTTAACTTGTCCATATATTAAGGCAGTTGTTTATGTATTTTACTATCAAACAAATAAAAATATTTTGGCAGTTAATAATTCAATATAACTCTCCACACACACACTATAGTAATTCACCCATCACCTACTCTGTTTTAATAACTTACTGCTGACATTTTTATGGTTATACAATATTAACAATATAGTTCATATTTGAACATTTTGGAAATAGACAATTGCGAAATATATAAACTTCATGGATAAGAAAATTTTACATGAGTTTCGTGACCATTATAAACTTAATTTTCTTACACATATTCCTGGAATTTAAGATCTGATGAGACATAGCAATAGATGATGAAGTATTTCTCTTTTTACACAGTTACCTTATTTATCCATGCTCATTCATAGACTATATTTCACTTGATGAGGCTTCTAGATTCTGTTGTTTCTTTTCATTCTGTAACGTCATCTGCTTTATCCCCTGAGGACTCCCCTATGCTATTCAGCATTTCCATGCACCCAATCCATAATAAAATTTAAAACTTCTGTTCACTTTATCCAACATTTATTAAATACCTACCATGTGCTGCAATAGGTGCAAAAAGAGCTAAATTAAATTCCTTCTTGTATCATTTCTTCCTCCTTGATGATATCAGTGGCTATCATTTGATCCAGCTATTCCACTTCTGGGTATTTATCTGAAGTTAATTTGAAAAGATTACATGCACCCCTGTGTTCACTGCATTATTCACAATAGCCAAGATATGAAAACAACCTAAGTGCCCATTTATGGATAAATGGATATAGAAGATGTGTTATATATGCAATGGAATACTACTCAGTCATAAAAAGATGAAATTTTGCCATTTGCAACAACATAGATGGACCTTGAGGGTATTATGCTAAGTGAGATAAGTCAGGCATAGAAAGATAAATAATGTATTTCATTCATATGTGGAATATAAAAGAATAATAATAATAAATGAACAAATTCAATGAAAACAAACACATAGATACAGAGAATAGTGGAGTAGTGGTTACCAGAGTGGAATGGGAGTGGGAGAGGGAAAAATGGGTCAAGTGTATGGTGACCGATAGAAATGAAAGTTAGTGGTAAACACACTGTAGTGAATACAGAAGTCAAAATATGTTATAAACATGAAACTTATATAATACTATAAACCAATGTTACCTTGAAAAAAAGAAGAGTGACATTGCTCTGTATAATCCAGTGGACCCTTTACTGTATGACTTCTAAACCTCACTTTCCTCATTTATAAAATGGAGATCAAAAATAGTACCCACTTGAAAAAGAATAGATATATGTATATGT